>NW_008608881.1:44837-48276 GCF_000691845.1 Merops nubicus | reverse complement strand
ATGATTCTATGATTCTATGAAAATACACTCTGATAAAGAATCACCTTTTTTCTCCCTCAGCTGTATTTTTTGTCCCTTGCCTACCATTTTTAAGTGCTCTGGAAAAGAATTCCTCTCTCTTTATTTGCATCATCCTCTGTGAAGCAGAATTGCTGATGATATGAAGATAGACTGTGAAACAAAGCTCCTAAATAAATAGTTAGACTAATCCTGCAGTTCCTAAATGACTAAAATTTCTTTTAAAATTAACATGAGGTTGCTCTGTAAGAGGATTTAGTGTTATTATCATTCTGCACTAGTCTTCCTTGTTCCAGACACCATTAAGCATGGTGCACAAGCACATGGTAAAAAATGGCAGAGCATGAGGAGCAAGTCCTTGAAATCCACAGAAATACTAAATACCCATGATGCTTCACTCTGCAACTCTAATAATCATTATAATGAGAGGTGCTTGATAGAAAGGTTGGTGTATAATTTTTATTGTTAGGATTAGCACATGTAATCTAGAATAATTTTTTTTTTTACCTTCTTAGGGGAAAGATTAAAAAAAAATGAAAAAAGTTTAAATTGCTTTTATCTTATAGAGAGAAATATTCTTTTGTTTCATTAGAGCATGAAAGGTGACATGAAAGGGACAGGCCCTGAACGATGATCTTAGAATATATCTTCACCTGGAGCACTCATAGCCTGCAGCAGAATAACACTTTTGGTAAGTTTCTCATAATAAGATGCAGACATTTATACAAATAGCCTGTGCAATTCCTTAGGCAGGATAACCTTTAAGTCCTGATAGTGCTGATGTGTCAGCATGTGATGTGGCTACCATCTGTGTAACCTCTCTTTCTGCAGACTGCAGCTCACAAATGATGGTGTGCTTTAGGGTAAGAGGCTTTCTGGTGGCAGCCCCTTTGCAGGATCCAGCAGGGCCTTTGGAGCCTCAGCTACACCTGGCATAGCACAAACATCTCAGAGCAGAGCCATCTGCATGCTGGGGACCTGCTCATAAGCCTCAGAACAAAGCCCTGACTGGAGGTGTAAAAAAACCCCACCAGGCTGAGTCTGAAGCCCAAAGAGACAGCTGGCAGGGCAGCCTGAGGAAGCCCATGTACCCTGATCTGTCCTCACAGCTGCAAATCCCTGCCCTATCCGTCACTGGTCCTTGCAGTCACCTGGCATCACAGGGAGGAGACTCTGGGGGCCATAAAGGCACTCTACTGCACTCCTGGCAATGTGGGATACCTGAGAGGTGCAGAGCCCAAGAGGGAGAGCAGAGAGTCCCCACCTGAGATTTTCCCAGTAATTTCAACACCTTCTTTGGATCATGCTGCGTAGTCCTTACACAGTTTAACACAGAAACATTGGTGCCCCTCTGCTGCCCTTTGCCTTCTGCACTGCTGCCAGCTTGGCTAGTCTAGCTTGGATTGCAGTGTCACAGTCCCTGCAAGAACAGCAGTTTTGTTCTGTGTCCTGTCCCCTGGGATTAAGGTTTAAATTGTTTGGATGCTATTTAGGCCTAGAGAATCTGAGCCACTTTCAGAGAGCAGTAAGTTACATGCTAAGCAGTGTATAATGAGAAACCAGAATTATTGATAAGAAGAATAACTTGAAATTTATTTGATGATGCTCTGATAAAATGATATGTTTTTATGTTTGAAATAATGAAATATATTTTAAATAATGAAATTAAAGGACATTTTTGTTCAATATACAAACCTGAAGCTTCAGTTCTAAAATGTGTATTGATTGATAAAGTCTCTGAAGTGGGCTCTTCAGTCCCAAGCATTACATTAAAAAGTAATTCTAAACCAAAGGGATTTGTCCTCCCATTCATATACTAAATTTTTATGTACGGCTACTTTGTGAAACTCTGAAATTTCTGGATGCCAGACTTCAAGTTTCATAGAAACATTAGTTTCTGAGTTACAATTTTAACTGGCTGAAGTGTCACAGTAGCACAAAATATCGTGTCATAATTCAGCTTGGTTTATGTCAACCAACATAACACCTCTCCTCCAACACAAGTGTCTAAAGAATCAATAAGCATAGAAATCCATGTTCTTTTTGATAAGAAAATCTACTAGTTTAAGAATATTGGGTTTTTAAATGATTAGTGGTCAAATGTATTACCACCACACATAGAAATCTTCCAGTGACTTACAAATGAAACTATCTGGCAACCAGTGTTGCTTTCTCTGTGTTGTCCATATCCTTCATATTGTACTGATTAACATTAATTAGAAAATAAAACAAGGGAGGATTGTTCCTAGAAATTATGTTTGCCATAGAATACAGCTGATTCAGTACGTCTAGTAGTCAGCAGTAATTTACACTGAATTAATCCATAAACTAAAGTCAAGGAAGGTACTGAAATTTCTTGGCTAATCATTTGAGCTTCCATGTAGTTTTGTACTACCACAAATGCTACTTTGTAGTAGATGCCATGATAGATTTCAGGCTGTTGAAAAGCAATAAAAGCTTATTCAGAAAATGTCCCACTGATAATAAATGTACAAGGTACAAGAAAAAGAATTTAGCATTCAATAGTTTTTTCAAGTAAAAGCTTTCAGGCATTGATTGAGGGTTGATGAAAGTGTTTGATGCCCTTCCATTAACTGCAGAGGAGTTTGGATCAGCTTTTGAGAGTGGTGTAGGGGTCATTAGAGCCAAAATTTCTTTGAACTGAAAAACAACAAACTGAGGAATGAGAAGTCTACAATAATTTGATTCTACAAGGATTTTCTAATTATTTAAATAGGGAAATGCTATTAATATTTGCTTTGGTATTACATTTTCACTATAATTCTTTACTAGAAAATTTCCAACTGCATGAAAAACATTAATCAAAGTTAATAGAACAATACAGAATCTTACTGAAGGCAAATATCTGATTTGCAAATTGATTTTGAATATGTGAAGAGTTGTAACTAATTTTATTCCAAGTTCTTGAATTGATGCCTAACATTTTGGATGTCGACACCACAGGGATTTTTTTTATGGTTACATAATATGTTAAAGAAAAGGAAAATGCAGATTCTGCTAAAAAGACTGTACACACATCAAAAAGTAGGACTGAAAGTTGCCAAATAATAAAGTTCTGGAACTTTTCTACTTGACAAGATCACAGATATTGTAAATTAATTTTTATTTATTTGGAATAATTTTAGTTATTATCTCTTTTAAGTCACTTTACCACATAGATCAGTTTACCTATACCAAAAGCCACTTGTGTATTTTTTTGTGCATAGAACATTTGACTTTTCTTTTAAAGATCTCCTTCTAACATGACACTAATGAAAGTCATCTGTATTATACAGGTGTTCTACAACTGGCCCTGACAGGAAAAAAAAGAAAAAAGTTAATTTCTAGGGTCTGTGGCACAGGAAAAGTCGTCAATGCCAGGGCTCCCAGGCATTCTGCCATGGAGACAGGTACCTGCACG
>NW_008608881.1:22996-44806 GCF_000691845.1 Merops nubicus | reverse complement strand
ACATTCCTGTTATGGGAAAAATCCAAATTTAGGAAAAAAAAAAAAAAAAAAAAAAAACACCAAACACTACAAAAAGCTTTTTGCCAGCTGTTTAAAATAATGGCTGACCACAAGGGTAAGCTCTCTGGAGTAAATTTTGCTGTAGAGGAACAAAGGTTTCACAGAAATGCTGAAAAGGACGAGACCTACAGACCCAGAAAAGCACATTTGACCAATCCCTGCAAACTTACAAAATACGACAGTAGATCTTCATCTCTCCACACACTTGGTCTGGTACCTCCTAATATAGGATATCATTTCTGACATGTGGTTTGAGGAAAATGGATTTAATAAGTAATGCAATGTGATACAGTGGGGTTTGTTTTTTGGTTTTGGGTATCTTTTTTTTTTTCAGTGATTGCCATTGGAAAGATTAATATCTGTTTGGAGGAACTGGTTCAATTTTTTGTTAGGAAAATTCTAACGCTTCCAAGATAATGAATCCTCATGTCTCTTTGTTTCACAGAAATCAAGAGACTGGTAAGGAGTGATATCAAAATTGATTAGCCAGCAATAGCAGAATCAAATCACCCAGCTGCAGAAGCCATACAGGACATATAAAGGTCATATAATAATGTTTAACAACCAGATGCCACCACCATTTGTCTCCAAACAATTTTCTGAGCTCACAGGAAAGGAATACAGAGAGAACTGGGGAGAGAAGAGGAGAAAAAAAAAAAAAAAACAAAAAAAAACAACCCTGCCATTGCCAATGGAAACCTGGCTGTAGGGAGCTTCCCCCCGCCGAACCTCTCTGGATGTGCTATGTCAAAGAGTACCTCTGGCTACCAGAACTCACTGTGTAACTTCAGAGTGTGAAGTCCTCGCTAAGAAATTGCCAGCTTCCTTTTTTTTCCAGGCAAAACCTGCAAACAGTGAGCCTTTTAAGGAGAGCAGAGGAGGCTACTTAGTGTTTGATGCAAAGCATGTACTTCTGGAAAGGTTCTTTTCAATAAACAGCAGCCCATATAATCTAAATCCTACTCCCATTAGCAGCAGACTAACTGATGACTAGAGATTGCAGATAATTTTCTTGAAAACAAAAAAGGATTATATTTTGCAATTGAGTTGTTACAATGGTCTAAATCTTGCATCCATTGATTCCGATTCTTTCTACACTCACTGCAAAGTACCTCGTCTGACATCATTCGAGTTACTGCAGACTTTAAAAACTGTAAATTCTAGGAGAAGCCAACTCAGTCTACCACTACAGTGCTTCAAAAAGGTAATTTTGTGGTTTAAGACGTTTATTCCAGGAGGGGAATGTCTATGAAAAATTGTTAAGCAATCTAAACTCTTGAGTAATTTCCATGAGCTTATTGATGGATGTCTCCCACTGAACATTCTAAAAAACAAAAGGAAGTGGAAAATGCCCTAAGAAAACATAACACAGACCCAAGGATGCTTAGAAAATACATTTGAGTTATGATGTCTGTCAAAAGTAAGTGAAATGTAAGTAACAGGTGATTCTTCAGTCTTGCTGGAGATGTAAATGTGAGGTGTTGAATGAAAGAACAGAAAACAAATGTACTTTCTTTTGCCTCATCTGTAATAAGTTAGACTGGCAGCCTAGACTGTCAAATAACTCAAGATGACCAGAATTTATGCAACGGACAATTAAAGGAAATCTTGAGCAGTCACTGTGGTGAGTAATGAGTTTTGAGCTGGAACAAAACAAACTGTTCTCAAGCAATTTCTCTTGTTCACCTGCCACAATGTCCCTTTCCCCTACTCCAGGCAAGCTTTCCAACATATTCCTTGTATTAATGTAGATGCTAGTGGTAGAATTGTGTCTGTAAAATGCAATGGATTTTATGCCCTTCATTTCAAAGTAATTGGGTTTTTCCCCTGGAAGTGATGTTTGAATTACTGCTGAAGCTTGCATTCTTAGGTTGATGTGAGGTAGTTGTCACTTCTTTTTATGTCAAGGAGAAATATTTGCATAACAAAATGCTTTCACTTTTACTCAAAATGTATCCTGCATTATTGCTCACTAAAATATTTTTTAATTTCTTGCATATCTAACCGATGAAATTCGCAGTAAACAGAGCTACAGAAGACTACAAATGTAGCATTTTGACCTGGCACACAACATACACAGCAGGTCACTGTGCAGATGCTGTGACTTACAGCACTGAACTGAATGGGACAAGAAAATGCCACATGCTCTCAAGGCAATTATTCATGCCTTGCTGATTCCAGCTGACTGCAGTGCCTCCCTCAAGCTCTCTGTCAAGGCTGACTAATGGTGCTGAAAAATATAAAGCAATATTTGGATAATGAAGAGCAGCACAGCCAAGAAGAATAAGCACAGAGATGGGAGATGAAAACTGCTAATTCCCATTTGGCCTCAGATCTTTGTATCTTTTTTTTTTTACAGATTTCTTCAGTTCAGGCCTTGACTTCTCCATTTGCAATGCAGAGATAACTGTTTCAACCTATTCCCTTCTCCCAGTTGTCCCAAGGAATACTTGATGCTTGTACCTCACTTCATATGCAAGATCACTTGTTTTATTCATGCTTTTCTTGTTTTAAAAAAAGCTTACACTCAGCCACACTACACCATGTAGAATTTTTGAGTACCTTCTTGCTGTAACACCAAATACATAAAGAAGGCTTCAGACAGTCCTCTGTAAATCTGACCAAATTTGGAGATAATACCAGCTCTCATGAACCAACTGCACTATGTGGGAGGCAGCCTGGAGACGTGTGGCAGTGCAGACTGAGTGTGCTGTACTCCAAAGCTGCACAAACTCAACGGGCCCCTTTTCCTAGGGTCTCCCAGCTTCTGTGTCTAGGAGAACGTCATGGGGACTGCACAAGGAGATATATGGCAAAAGAGAGGATGAATGTCTGTCTTTCTGAAGCACTACTTTTCTTAAGCAAGCCAAGCAGGATATCTAACCAAGAACTGTATAGTCCTCCATTCAGATTGTGTCTTCATACATACACATCACTACAGAGGCAGAACAAACTTAGCTGCTCACTAAGTCACCATTACTGAACACATCAATGGAAAAAACATCTCCACATATGACTCTCTTTAACGTATCTGTAACATGGCAGATATTAGGAGAGTTGAGCTGCAGCTGTATGGTCCATCTCTGTTCTACTATTTCCTAAATTCTGAATACTTGACTTCAAAGTCTTAAGGTGTCTTTAATGAAGTTTTTGCATTTGAAATAAATTATTTGCTTAGATAACATTATCTAGATGGTTCATAGCAAGAGACTCATTGTCCACATTTGTACTCAATATGTTGCCACAAATGCTAGTTACAGCCAGCGCTCATTGCCTTACACTTTTAAAGGTCAAAACAGAAGGAAGAGCATTATAATGGTCTTGCTGGCTAAAGTCAGATTTTATACTTTGCAGGTTCATTAGATGGCATTACATCACAGGATACAGACAAGCAAAGTCTGAATTGATCCTACTTGACCGAATTCTAAATGAATGAAGGATGACTGCATGGTTTGCCAAAGAGATGCAATAATGTTATGACAAACTTATGATTTTATGAAGATTTATGTCCTTATAGCACTTTTCAGTTTATGCATTTCAGTTGTGATCTTCGAGCTTGAAAAAGGAAGACCCTTTTGCAAAATGATTTTTCAAGCAAACTTAAAAAAAGTATTGATTTGTATTGATTTTTCAGTGTGTATTTTTAGATGTTTTTCATTTCACTTACAGCATGATTCTTTATCTCAAGCACAGAAAGTCTTGGCATTTTGGAAGCTTATTTCATTGAATTGATAATTTCCAGTTATCAATGGCTTCTCCATCCCCCTCCTGGAAGAGATGGGTGCAGAAAAAAATATTGAGCATGTATGTTGTATGAATGTATCTGGAGAAGATGGATCCTTTAATGAGCTGATATTCAGGACAAAGTGTTAGGAAGCTGGTCTTGTGGACTTTATTATGATTTTGAGTAGTTCATCTCACCTTTAGTTCTGATTTTACCCTTCCATAGAAAATCTTATAAGGATACTCTTGCAAAAAGTGTCTCCAGAATACATCAGCAACCACCTTATTCAGAGGATATAGAGAAGATATAACATCTCAGTTACTCCTGTGATCGCCATGGTAATTTGGATTTCTGAAGAAGTTCTGTGCAACAGGAAATATAGTGCATTTTTTAAATTATCTTATTCTATTCCACTTCCTGTCACATTCTTTCAAGCAAGCTCTAATAACATGAAGTAAAAGAAGTGTCCTGAAAACTGTTTTATTAAACATACTATGAGTTGCACTTGCAGAGAGTCCTCTAAATAAACACATCTAACAAGGAAAGGACAAAATAACCTTCTCTTTTGAAAAAACTCATTCTCAGATAAAATTCCATATTTTTCTCGCAAGGTGAAGAACAGTTTATTTTGGAGTTCAGGAAGCAATACTTTTCAACCACTTGGCATGGCAGAGGATGATTTGGGGAAGAATCAGGCACCAAGGAATTCTTCCACTGCCAAAATGGATGTGCTTGCACATATTGGGATTTTGTTTGCTAGTATCTTAAGATATATTTTGACCAGACTGAGTGAAAAGAAGGAACAACATGTCTTGTCATGTCCTGCAGTTGTGTTTTGAGTGGTGTGGGTTTGCTAATAGAAGATCAATGTTCTCTCTTACATTAAACTTCCCTCCTTTTTCCATTTGAGATTACTCCATCTCAAAAACAGATTACTCAACTAGCCAGACAAGTCTAACCTTGTGACATGGTTGTATGATTAAAGCAAGAACTGAGTGCACAAATATGGCTATGACTTACAAAGTTTGTGTCCAAGAATAAATGAGGGGATATCATGACTGGATAGCCTGTTCTGGAGCTGAAGAACAGGTAGAGTTTCAGGAGGAAGGTGTCCAAGAATTACACTGTTCAACCCTAACATCTCATGTTTTTTCAGGAGAGAGGCTGAAAATGAGAAAGGAATACATAGAAGTCAGTGGAAAATGAGTCTTATAGAAGCAAGAATAAAGGTTCTGAAGCTAATAAACGAGAGCTCTAACCTTTGAGCTGATATAAAAAGTATTGTGTTTCTTAAATATGGAAGAGGAGAAGTTCAGTACAAGTAGGGGTTGACATCAGAATGAAGGAATAGGCTTTTCTTGTAGAGTGATTTTTATTTCAAAACTGATTACCTGCATGATTATCAGCCTGATTATACTTATATTGGCACTCTTCTAGTAGCATAATTCAGTAATATCCATTATCAGAGCCTATTTCTGTGGCATTTGGCTCTGTTTGCCAGTACGCATTTAGAGCAAAGAAGCCTTGAAAGGTTTGGCGGCTGGATTTGATTCAAGGAACCATTCAAACATCTAAAGGATTATCCAATCTTTCTGCATCTTTCATTTCTTGAAAAAGAGAAAAGTCTGCTGGAAATTTTACAAAGACAACCCTTCTCTAATATTTTTACCACTTCTGATTCTTCTCTCAAATGGAAAACTGAAGGAAAAAAAGTCCATGTCAAATACATTAGAAATACATAGAAATTTGTTTCTTTACTTTTCCTGTAATTAGTTCAAGTTAATGAACCCATTTTCAGTGCCAAAGATATTGGGGGGAGGGGGAACAGAGAGGAGAGGGTAGGGTGGGCAGGGGACTTTTTCTGCAGAAGCTGTTTGGTCATAAAATAGATTTGGGAGTTTGGGACTCAAATGCTCAAAACCACTATGGTCACCTGACAAATTTGGATCTGTTATAAGCTCACTCATCAAAACAGTATGGTTATTCAGATTGGTACTTTGGTACAGTGCTCACTTCATTCTGAGCATCTTTTGTCCTGCAAGTAGCTTGAACTTTGTGAAAACATTCTCAAGGCAACATACAATGTATGTCATTTTATGCAGCAGAAATTCAGCTGTGTGTCAATGCCTGTCATGGATCCAAAACAGGTTCTATGGCAATGCACAAAACAGATCAGAAAATGGGAAAAGAGCCAAATTAAGGAGAAAGATTATTTGGGTATAAAATGCAGAGTAGATTGCTCAAATGGAAAACAAAGGAGGAATTGTTTTCAAACTCTCTAATCAATTACTTCAGCAATTCCATATTCATCCTATTTCTCCATCAAATAACATACGGCCTTTTTGGGAGATGTCAACAACTCCGGAAAAGTAATACAAAACTGTGGCATTGCATAGTAACAGTCTATTTTGAAAGGTGATAAAAACAGAAATCAAGAAGGAACTTGCAGATAGCAAGCAAGAGGCTTTTTGAAAGAAATAAAAGAGATCCATTTTTTAACAGTCGTTTAGCTTTCAAACACCACTGCCTTTTCTGTGTAATAGAAACAGAGTCATACAGGCTCCTGTACTGGGACTCTGATACAGCACTAAGATGCTATATGTGAAGGACTCTCCTACTTTCTAAGAAATTGACAAAGCAGTTTACAAGAGGGGAAAGCAAGAAGGATAAAGTCCCAAGACCTAGCAGCTGTGGGATTCCATTTTCTCCACAGAGAATATTTTCCACCGTTCCTCATATAAAGAAGTTAAAATACTTACAAGAAGAGTTTAGCTTCTTAGTATGTTGTCATTAATATAATATTTTTCCCCCTCGGCTTTCCAAACTGGAGCTTCATCAAGCCCTAAAAAAAATAAATTAAATTAAAATGTACCAATGCATGCCACCAGTAAATTAGCTTTATCACGGATTAGGTCAGGAAAGCCATTTTTTACTTGGATTAAAGTTTAATGTATAACCTATTGCAGTTCTGTTTCATAACAGGCATGGTCTTTTTTTTTTGTGAGAAATCCCTAACATTGCTTTTTTACTACATTTTGGAAACGTATACTTCTTTTTCTAACATTGTGTGAAACAGGAGAGATTGTGTGATGAATTAGAGAACCTGGCATTAAAACACACATTTAAAAGTTCTGGAAATAAATCCTGCAATATCTGGCCACAGGAGTCCATTGGTGGTAGTGGTACACAGCATCAATCCACAAATCAAGCATCTGTGCTGAGTTGTTTCATGCCCTGCTGATGAGAAGATGCTACCAGTGAAGTGAGATGCATTTCAGTATGACTAATAATTACAAGATCAGACCCATATTCATAAGATCAGACACTCCTTAGTCTTGCTAGACCACAAAGCTACAGGCAATGGGAGGAAAAAAAAAAAAGCAGAGAACCTGCTGCTCTCCCGCCTAGCAACCATCCCTGAGGAAAAAGCAACAGCTAAAGTCTAATAGCCCTGTGTCTAAGACCTGTAGTCTCATTCTGAATACATGGCCATGGCTTCACTGATTTATGTATTACATATCAAAAATTAAAAACAGAACAAACAGTAACAACATCAGGAATGAGGCTGAACTTCTTGCTGTTTTCTTCCTCATTATCTCTGATAGCAAAGAGACTGCATCATGAAGACTGTTCTGCTAAACCTTTTCCTGAGAGAAAAGTTTCTGGTCACCACTTTTTCCCACCCATAAGTTATTCTTTTTTCCCTATCCAAACTCAGAACCTCCTTCCTACTCTAAGTAGACCTCAAAACCCTGATTATCAGGCATCCCATTTTTCTCCTCTGTATAGATACCAGATGGGCCTTTAGACATCATCATGCCAACATCCAGGTACCCTGCTGATCTCCCTTATTCTGTCCAGCTCCTCTATCACTTATCTCCAGCCAATTTTTAATTACTGTTCTCTGTGATACACTTTTTAATGCCTGGGACTGGGAGGAAAAAATCCTCACCTGCCTATCTATAGGAACATTTTTCCTGAGTTGCTCTGTGATGACTGACAGGGCATTAAACATGTATCTCTCCAGCAAGCTCCTGAAAAATCATGGGAAACAAGGGATGGGTGAAGAAAGAGCCTGTACCTCATCCTCTGTTGCTCTGCATCTTCTCATAAAACCTCATGTCCTTTCTTTTGCAGGATACACCACTCTTGTCTCCAAACAAAAACCTGCAGTACAACTCAGCACGAGGCAAGAATCCTTGTGGAGTACTAAAATATCTGGTATTACTGTATTAGACTTTGTGATACCCGAGTTACTTTGTTAATTACTTAATTTCTAAATCCATAGTGATATCAAAACTGAGAGGCAGTTTTTTGGGAATTTTCATTGAAAATGTCTAAACTAAACTTTTTAAAGGTCTAACCTAAACTTTAGAAGTCAGTGTTTCCCTTGCCAGGGACCAGGATTCCTGCCAACATAAACAGACTTTTTTTCCGATCAGACAGTCTGTGTGAATCAGTGAAATAGATACTGTAGAGTAGACATAGTTTAAAACATCAGCTATGATGCTTTTGGCATTTTCTTCATCTTTCAAAAGAAGTGATCTCGGGCTCAAAATATTTTACTTTATTAGTAGATTCTAAGTGATGACATGATTGTAAGTTCTGGGCAGAGAATAACACAGAACTGCCTTGCTGATTTTTGAAAGGATTTTTGAAATTACAGTTCTTTCAATTCTACAAGAAATAAGACATATTAAGGTCAAACAAATGTCAGCTTCAAAGGTGGAGGGCTCAAGACATTTACAGTACTGTATGCCTCAGTTTTCTGGTGATGCTGGTACAACAACAAGATCTACAGAAGTCAATTCAGTAAGAGACTGTTCACATAATACATAAGGAACAGCAAAGCCCATATGGCAATAGTCAATATTGGTCAGTTTGGTGATTATTGCACCAAAAGCAAAACAACAAAACACTGCAAATTCAAAGCCTCCGCAATATGACAGAATTAACAGAGTTATCTGGTATGAATATGGTCAGGGACACTGTTACTGAGAAAAATGCATTAAATAGAGACCAAAAGAATTACTAATGAGATTGTGGCTGGAAGATATAATCAACAGGGATGCCATAGTTTATTGTTCCATACAGGGTAAAAACTGTTTTCCTCTTCCCAACCTTTGTAGAGTTTACCAATTTAGGTAAGAAAATATATAGTTAGCTAAAATATTTATTTAGTTTGTATTGCATTAAAACATGTATATATGTCTTACCTAGCATGTATATTTGGTCAAAGGCTTTTTCTCAATCACATTAATTTCTGAACGAGACTCCCATGATGCTTGAGCACTTATGTTAGCTGGCTTAACTTTTGCATGACCTTTGAGCTTGTAAAGCATCAAAAAAAAAAAATAGTAGTCTCTTTGGACTTATCAGAGGCAATTAATGTATTTTGCACTTTTACATGTCTGCTTTTAAAATTCACCAGGCAAATAACAGTTATGAAGATTTGTGTGTCTGTTACTTCAATAATTCTTCATATATGCTAAGTAGACGAGATTAGCTTGTTTTTATAATGTGCTATAAACAAGTATGGATATAAACATATATACACATATACATGCTGAGCTCAGTTACTGACAATCTAAGTCCAGAGCCACACTTGCCAATATATATTCAATGGGTTATGAACTCCAGAGATGATCAATAAGGCAAGGGAACTGCACAAGTTTAATTTTCTGGGGGTTTCTTTGTATCTTTGTATGATAACCATGCAAAGTCAAGTACTGGACACAAAACAAATTCCTTAGGCAGATGTACCCTGTAGTAGGGTAGACTCATATCATCCCATAACTAATGCAGTTATGACAGATTTGGTACCTGTGTACACAGTGCTAGATGTTCCCAGTTAGATATAGCTTGGGTCTCATTTGAATAGCCATAATTTAATTGCACCTTAATAAATCTACTGGAGACAGTTACTTCATAGACTTCAGAAGCTTTGTCAGCCAAAACAAACCACTTCATCCTGTTAAATCATTTCAGTGAATACATGCAAACAGGGAGTAGAGCCTATTTCAAAGCACCCAACAGTCAGCCAAAGTGACATCTGTCTGACAGGTAACACATTCCTCTTTGCAAGTTTCAGAAATTTAACAGTGTGTAGACTCTTGTTCGATAGTTATCCAATGTTCACAGCTCCTAAAGGAAAGACTAGGATATCACACAGAAGGAGAAGCTCTTGTACACAAAAAAAACCAATATTCAGATTCTGTCAATATAAATGAGCAAGTATCCATCTCCTAATCTAATGTAGGAAAGAAAAATCATGCACACAACCTCTTCTCTAGTATTTCTAACTTCCCTCTTTTCAGCCAGTCAGCAAGGTAGTACCACATGCAGTGACCTGGACTAATTATTTACAGTAATTGTTCGTGTATTAAGCAGTTAAACCTTAAAGAATAAGGTTGCTTCCTTCCACACCATGTTTACCACCTCAATTACATGGATCACAAAAGGAATGATTAAAAAAAATGCATTAAGTTTACATAATTACCCAGTAAAGCTGATTCTCAAAGGCATTTAAGCATCTAACTCCAGGTGAAATAAGTGCCTTCCACTACTTCCAGATACAGACCAAAGCCTTGGCACAGGTGCCAGAATCCACACACACCTTTCTGGCCCATCTGAGTAGCTCTTATTAATGTTTTAATCAATGGCAACAGAGTGGAGGAATTCTGAAGAGTAATATGAATGAATCAAAGTGGAATGTTGGTTAGTATAAGCTCAGCAGTTCCTGATGGAGAAAAGCAAGATATGAATGAATAGATGGGAATACTATGCCTCAAAAAAAAAAAAAAAAAAAAAAAAAAAAAATGCTTTCTCCTTATGATAAAATGTTCTTCTCAAGCTCCAGTTTGTTCCCCATTTCAGACTTCAGCATGGACACTGAGTGAGTCATTTCAGTTCTGCACTAATTTTGTCTTTCACCTTCCAGTTTATTTTATTGGAATTTCACCTCTTGGCTGAAGTGTCAAGCTGCTAAATAAATATCAAGACACTGTTTACCATGAAATAGTGAGAATACCATGAAATAGTGAGAAATAATTGAAAAAGCCATTGTGTATATAAAGAGAAGATACTCTGAAATCTGCAGTGTGACAATGGCTCCTGAAAACCTTTTTTTGTCTTAAAGCCAGAGAAAAACAAAAGGAGCTCAGCCTGTTTGGGCCACTGAAGTCACATTCAGAATATGGTGTAAAAGTGATTATTAAAACACCAGTTTAAGCAGAAGAAAACCAGCACTGGATAATCAGAAGTACTCTAATATATTAGATAGAAAATTGCAAGCTCTTTGGTATGCTCCCATAGGCTTTATTCAGGCAAACCAACTCTTAAAAAAAAATTTGTTTGCTTGGAATTACTTCACAAAAGTGAAATTCCAGCACCACATACAGGCATATGCAGCCTGTATATATATACAGGGTAATTATTTTTAACCTTTTGGGCCATTTTTGCCTTTAACAGACACGGATCCAGCATTCCACATAAAACGCTGGCACTTCAAATACAGTGACACCAGCTTGAGGCAGGAGAGTTTACTCAGGAGACTGTGTCATTCTTTGTTCAACAATTTAGCATCTTTTATTTCCAGAAATATTTCCCAATAGCTGATAAATATTCTTAAGTCAGAAAAGTCCGCAATGTAGAACTGACTTTAAGATGTGTAGGAATCTCCAGTGCCTCCCATGAGGCTGGCAGGGCAAGAGTGCCAAGAGGAAGCTCTAGGGCTGAGCTGTGGCTGCCTAGTTCCTATTTGACCAAGGCTGTCAGGGAAGGTTTGTTGGCTTCCCGCCTCCATCAGCTGGTTATGATTTTACTGGGCTCGCCACCTTTCTGCTGGTGTTAGGCTCCAACTTGTCTGTATTGCTTGTGCAGACATACCAGGTCAGAGTAGCTTCTTGCTGACAGTGTCTGATTTGGTGCAGTCAAGGAGGAATACCTAGAGTGCAGCTTGGGGACATTGCAGCTATGGCTCCAAACCTAGAGTCAACAGGAAATGGGCCATAACTGCTCAGAACTTGTGGCTGACCTGCAGAATAAGTCACCAGGCATTGGCTGGCCTCTAATAGCAAGGAATTCATAGAAGCCACCCTGGAAAAGACAACAGTCTGCTCTGGGCCCTTGTGCTTTTTCCCAGTCATGACAGAATTTTAGGGGGGTTGGAAGGGACCTCTGGAGATCATAGAGTCCAACCCCTTTGCCAGAGCAGGACCATCTAGTCTAGGGCAGGTCACACAGGAACGCATCCAGACAGGTCTGAAAAGTCTCCAAGATAGGAGACTCCACCACCTCCGTGGGGAGCCTGTTCCAGTGCTCTGGAACCCTTACAACAAAGTTGTTCTTCCTCATGTTGAGGTGGAACTTCCCATGCTCCAGCCTGTGTCCATTGCCCCTTATTCTATTGCAGGGCATAAGTGAGAAGAGATTGCCCCTTCCTTCCTGACACACAGCCCTCATATATTTATACACATGAATTAGATCCCCCCTAAGTCTTCTCTTCTCCAGACTAAAAATCCCCAGGTCTCTCAGCCTCTCCTCATAGGGCAGGTGTTCCAGTCCCCCCACTGCTGTCCTTTCACTAAATGAAGGCACATGGCCAGGTCAACACAGCCTGAGGGTCACCAACCAGATCAGTTAGCCAGTTGGCTGGCAGTGACTGAGGACATTCAGGTCTCCAACCACCCAGATTCCAGCTGTGAACAAATACACTGAATTCACAAAGTGATTTCACAGATCAAAATAATGATCTCTTAGGAAGGAACAAAGACTGAGATTTCTAGTGATCAAATTAGGTGGATCAATAAGAGAATCCTAGAAAATAAAGCTGGCTTGGTCAGCCAAACTGACAGTCCAGGACATACAGAACAGAACTGTTGATATCAATATCATAATGTTCTGGAATGAACTTAATGTAGGGCAGGCACATGAGCAAAGATCCAGATTTGGAAGAGTTAAGCCTCAGGAACAGCCAGGCACTCAAAAGATTTACTGTAGGTAGAATTTCATTACACAGAGAAACTCATGGCTAAAATAAGCTGCCAAAGGAAACAATAGAAGCCACTACCTTACTTTAAAGACTTAAGAAAATATTTAAAGAAATAAATATTTGGTAGTACATCTGCCATCTCAAAGGATACCTAGCTTCCTTTCATCCCTACAGTGTTCTCTGTTCCAGCTGCAGGATATTTTTCTTCACTGAGCTGTTAATTTTTTTTTTTTTTTCTTAAAAGCAGCATCTGCTATATTTTAAGTTACTTCTTATGCTAACCCGAGCTCCTGTTAGTCCCAGCAGAATGGATAAAAAAGCAGCTTTACTCTGCCTTTCAACCTCTCCTCAGCTCAGGGACGAATTAAACGGCTGTGTCATCTCCCATGCTATATCCAAGAAGGCTCAGAGCTGCTCTACTCATTGCCTGGCCACTATGGAATTTAGGGCACCTTGGAATCTGCTCCAGGCTGGAGAATATGCTGGTACTTAGCCATCCCTCTCACCTTACAGTTTGACCTGTAATACTGGAGTTTGGTTTATTTGACAGGCAGTGTATAAGGCACTTCATGGGATCACGAAGACCCTCTCAGTCTGTACCCTCAGCTATGACAGCAAAAATGAGTTTAAAAAAAAATCAGTTATGAATTTGGAAGTTATGATTAACTTCTGTGTGAGGAATGAGAATTATATATGTATTAGTTACACAATGTGAGGCACATATTTTTGCCATTACCTAAATTATGAAGCTCCAAGGACAAGGAACTTGGAAGCTCTATTTTTCCCATTTTGATCCAACAGCAGTGGGGGTTGGTGCCTACTATGTCAGTTTGTTATAATGAAGAGTTGCTAAGAGGTTTTCTACTTGTCAGCTTTCTGACAACTCTTGAATGTGGTAAAGGTGGGCTAAGAGATGATTAGTCACCACCTGCCTCTAACAAACAAGCTCTCTTGAATAACTCATGTGAAATATCTAATTAATGAATAAACCCCTTTAAAGTGCCAGCTCTCTCATAGGCTATCTGATGGCCATCAGACCCTATTTGTCTTCCTAGAAGGTGTGCGGAGCACTGTCCCACAGCACAGCTCTGCAGCCACGAGGTCCAGAACTGAGTGCCTCGATACCAGCAGGGAGGAAGCCAGGGCACATAGAGCAGTTCATGCTCAGTGCATAAAAAACATTTTCCATTTTGCACAATGTCCCATTATGCACATTTGGACAACACAAGAACACTGGCTGTAAGGCTGTGGACACCATCCCTTGACTCTGAGCTGCTTCCCCTGTAAGCACACTGGGAGTGTGTACATCCAGCATGCAGCACAAAAGCCACAGCTGGGACACTGCCTGTGGCTGTCCTTCAGGGCTACACCTTTGCTTCTTGAACAATGCAAGGACCTTCAGCTGCCCTTCCAGCACGTTTTTGTGCCAAGCATGTTTCACATATATATATTACAAATAGGAACAACAAAACAATAATATGTATTATTTTCTTACTTACTGATTCTCTTTAATTCCTCCTGTCTTCTACCTTTTTGAATTTCCATCCTTGTGCATACAGACCACTACACTTTCTACCTTCTTTGTCCCATCTCCTTTATTTAGGTTCTCCAGTTCCACTATATTAGACCTTTGAGGCAAAATATATGCTCACATTAAATCCCTAGAGCACCTGCACATGTACCTATACACACAAAAGTATGGAAAGGAATAACAAAAAGAAACCTTATGTCTGAAGAAGTCAATGCATGTGTTTACACTTCACACTTTTCTGGCAGAATATGGTTTCCTAATTTGTCACAGTTCTTGTCCAATAGTAGCAAAGTCCAAAAGCCCACCCACACAAAACACTATAGTCTGAGCTGCTGATAGCTGAACTAATTCTTCTGCATATTGTGCCTTGGGCCGTATTCAAAGCCAAGTTTGGCAGCATCCTTTTATCATTAAATTTGGAGTGTCTTGTTCCTTTTCTCTGTTGGACTTGTCTTCTAACACATTTGATAAATACACTGGGCACGAAGGGAAAGTTGGCAACATTCATTCAAAAGACCTGCTTGAAGAGAGAATGGAAGATAACTGATGCCTATGTAAGATGCCAAAGGAAGGGTATGAAAGGGAAACATGATGATAAACAAAGGAGCGAGTGAAATTAGCTGTAAAACTCAGAGTTTAGTTGCAGTGATTGAGACATCAGAAGCTCAATGAACCACCCTGCACAGTGATGGCATGATAGCTTCCACCCACATTCATCTAAGGACTGAGCTAACATTACTCTTCCCACTTCGCTGAGAGGTGGGCTCTGCTCTCTTCTGGGAAAGGGCTACGTTCCCTTCTACATCATCTTGAAGTGTGATTGCAGGCAGTTTGTTATGTTTCTATTTACTCGTTGAAACCTACGTTTTGTGTAGTGTTTTACTTTCTAAGGAGACGTGGGATGAGCTAGCAGGCTGCTAGATAAAGATCCAGAGATCTAAACAGAGGGAGAGACAGTATTGTAATTCTGCTGTTAAACCAAAGATTGTACACATAGCGCAAATTGAGACATTTCCCCAGGTGAGAGAAATGTCTGCTCAAGCATAGGTACCATTAAGGAATTCATACAGTAAGGTAAAAATAACAAAAGTTTCTGGAAAACAGGCAGACCAGAACCAGCTTTGGAATTATAATAAGCACTCATATCCAGGTGAGTCACAGTTTTAGACCTTTTGAGAATAAGGTGTGTTTTAGCAAGGCAAGTCAACCTGTTGAATGAATGTTTATCTGGCACTGGGAACTAATTGGTCTGCTCCTTGTTACTCAATTTTGGTTCTCTTCCTTCAGTTCTCCCATATTTTCCAATATGATGCTGAACATAAAACCACCTTCAAGGCATTTACATCACAGTTCCCAAGGACCATATAGTTTCATTTAGACAAAAAGGCTAGATGATTTGCAAGGGACAAGCAAGAACCAAACACCAGTGCCAATAGCCTTTGAAGCACAAAATCCCACAGCTGCTGTTCTAAGATTTCTCACCTGCTCCAGGCTGGAAGAGTGTTTACAGATTATAAAGGAGAGAGATTGAATCAGCTAAAGAGCAACTTACATCCTTTGGCAAAGACTACAGGTGGAGGATGGGTGGAAGCAGGGGCAAGGGGCAAAAAGCACCATACAAATTTCTCTACCAAGCCTGATGAAATCCTTGGTTTTATGCTAGCCCAATCCCTGGAACACTTCTCCATGAAATACATTGCCATCCATTTACTGGAGAACACACATCTTTGATTACCACAGAAGTGTATACTAAAAACTTGATGGTATAATTTTGCCTTCACCTAAACAATCATCGTTCTATATAAAGAATATTTTCAGCATTTTCTGTATTCAGTTATACCATGGAGTGGTATTCCCAACTGCTAAACTGGACTTTGCTTCTGTTTTTTAATTCTACAGGATGATTTGTGAACAATCCATGTTGCATCCATTTTATGACAATTTGGGACAGTTATTAATTTAAAAGGCTTTGATTCCAGTTTTGCTTCCTGATAAGCAGACACAGCAAGGGCACACAAAAAATCAAAGGATCCTGACACCTGCTCCCTGTAATCCATCCCTTGTTATCCGATACAAGACAGTCAAATGTTTGTTAAGTCCACTCTGAGATTAATGCCCTCTTGTTTTAAAAGGCCAAATAGCCTGAGTAGCTTGTTCCAAGACTGGACTTTGTATTTTCTAATACACACTATTCAGCTCATAGAAAGCTGATCAAAGAGATGAAGAAATCTTCCTTGCACTGATTAAAACCCTGTAACTTGTTGATTTGCTGAAATATATCACCAATACGCTAGATAACATCCAATATCAAGAAAGGTCAAGGGTCTACAGAACTATCTCTGAAGAGATGCATTAAATAAAATTAAGTACAATCAGTGCTGGTGAGGGAGAGTAGTTTGTGCTTCTGCAGGCAGAAATAGCTTGCAGAATGAATGAGGAGCTCAAAGAGAGGAAAGAAGCAGCAAATCAAGAAAAATCTCAGCTACTCCAAACCCACAAATGTTGTGCAGTTTGTGAACACATGATGATTGCTAGAGAAATATTTACCTTACCAATGATCCTTTCAACTATAAAGCCCTCACCTCAGTCCTGGTGTCAACAAACACTATGACAGAAGGCAAAGAATTTGTTCAACAGAAATATAAACTATGACATTGTTTTTCTCAGCCAATATTTTCCAAAGAAAAGAAAAACCCCAACAATCTTCATAATGTACTTGCTCTTCTATGTTACTATGAGTGAAAACTTTATGGAAGGCATAAGTCTACAGGAAAGCTTGAAAAATAAATAAAATTTAGAATTTCTTTATAGTCTATACATTAATTTAAAAACGTTAAAGTTTTTCTTTCCTCTACCTTCAACAAGATCCACTTTTCTGAACTGTTCTTCCTCTTCAGGTAGTTCAATTATTGTTTGCAGATCCAGTCATCTCCATTTTGACATTTCTAAGCTGAATTGGTACAGCTTGGCTGGTTGACTGAAACAATCTACCTCAAGTGGAGCTAAAATATATTAATATTATTAAGTATTTTTTTAAATATGCATGTATTTTCCCTGTTTCTTTACAGTTAGACTATCTAAAGGGACTTGATGTTTCCATTAGAAATTTAATTTTCCTCAAATGTTTTTCATGTCTTAACAAGTATTGCAGGAACTTAAAAGTAGCCACAAGATGGGTCCAGCTAATATCTGGGAACTCAACCCAAAGCCACAAAGCCCAGCAATTTTTGTATCAGGCAAAAAGACAGATCAAGATATAAGAACTCTAAATTAATCTAAAAGCTAAAGCTCAATGAGTGCAACTGACTTTACACAGCCTTATACACACACTTGTACTAACATACTCAAAAATAAAATAACAGTCAATGTGCTAGCATTCAAAGATCTCTTCATCATCCCAACATGCTGTATGCAATACACAAATGTAATGAATCCCTGGTCCTTGATGCCAAGTGTTTAAATAACATGCCTACATCAAAAGTGTGCTATTTACCTCTGCTTCCAAAAATTGCCAGAAAAGTGCCCAAAGGTGACAAACTCTTATGCTGACCACTTGCCCAATGTAGAATGATATTACCATTAACAAGCACACCCAACAGCCAAACTCCTCCCTCCGCTACCACATCATACACCAAAGATCCAAAGTGCCAGACAACTAGATGGAGAAAAAATTCAATGCACTCACCCACCACAGTAGACTTGAAGAAGGGAGCAAGCTGGGTGAGGAGACAAGCCATGGGCAGTGATAGCAGCCAGGCCACAAGCCCATTCATAGAGTAGGGACCCAGAGACAGCTTCATGTTCTGGCCCTGCCATTCTGTGAGTGCCACTTGATAGGCACAGTCAGTAAGCCTCTCTAATAGCCAGAACCCCCCACATAACATATCTACTGTGTAAGCAAACCTCCCAACTCTACTCCAGTAGAGTAGACAGTAGAGTAGACAGTAGAGTACCTCTACAGTCAGTTCTTACAGAGGTGGCTTCTTGCCCTGCCTCCAAGTTAATGTGTAAGGTGGGGGCACCTGGTGGTGATCTCCCAATCAGTTCCCACCCAAGGCTGGCCAGACCCTGGGTGAAAACCAATAAGGAGGGTCTTGCTCTCCTGGTTGTGAACATCATCCATATGCCAACCCTCATTCAGGGCTGGCGGCTTTAACCCCAGCACTGTTACAAACATGTAAATGAGCCCATTTTTTTGCTTTTCACAGCAAGTCTCTGTGAAGCTGACTGAAAGTGATGTTCTCCTCCACAGCACCAATTTGTACAACAAAGTGATCTAAATTACATATCATGCAATGCCTAAAGTATCCATGTTCCCAAAAGAAAGTTACTTTTTGACTTTTCTTTTTATTTGCAGGTATGTTTAGGGCAGTAAGGGGAAGATTACTTGTACCTGTGCTAGGAACTGGACCTAAGAAGCAAGTTGATGTGTCTGTGCTATGCTAAGACATCTATATGGTATCTCTTTCACTAAAAAGGAGGATGGATTATTTTTCATTAGTGTCCAGTCCAATCCAAGCCACATAAGTACCGATGAGACAACTGGCAAGTTCTCAACGGCTTCTGTGAAAGCTTTAAAATCAGTTCAGTGGTGAATGTGGCCTATTCCATTGTAGCACAAGAGGCATTGTCAGATCAAAAGTCATTTTAATAACCCAAAGGAGAAATCTTTTTAGAGGAGAGTGGCTTGCTGGAGGGAACTGTGGAAAGGCAATTAATGGAGAGGTCTGCTCTTCCTCTCTCCTTGCCATAACAGCTTTGTGGATCAAAGCAAAACCTGTCTCCAGTTTTGCCAGTTTGTCATTTGTCAGCCTGAGTAAACAGACCATTTAAAGAAACGTCATTGCCTAGCAGGACCCCAGGACTCATTCTGTTCTGCTAGCTCTCTCCAATGCCAAGATTAACACCTGCGGTAGGAAAAGTAACGTAACAGCTAACGCTGTTTGTTGGCATTCTCACCAGCTCAGAATAGGCTCTCACTCAGTATAGCCAAGTGCTCTTTTTTCCCCTCACCTTCTTCTCCCCAGGAAGGAGATATTTTTAAAGATTCAGAGGTAGATAAAGGCCTTCAGCTTGTGTAAAACGGTGTGGTTTCTCTAACTTCTTACACAAGCTAGGGAACTGGTGCCAAGAGCAAAGAGTTATTTTCTGGAGGGAAGTAAGAGAATATAAATTTAATCCTCACACTCTGTTCCCCTGAAGCTGGCATGAGCAGCCACTGCTGAGTGACTGCTCTTTACGTGTCCCACTTCCAGCTGGTTTTACGAGCATATGTTATATCTACAGGAGATGTGTAGGGAGCGGAAACAAAGACACTATGGAGCAATCTGTCTTCATCGACTGCAGAAATGCTTAAAAAAAAAAGGACTTTTTACACGCAGAATCAGAACTGAACTAGTGCTGAGGAGTTAGTTTTACAGGCAAATTGAGGACCAAAGGGACACCACTAGCAGTGAAACCAGAGCAGTTCTGCTCTGGGTGGTGGAGGAGAGCAGACATGTCCTAACCCTGCCCTGTCAGAAGCCCATGTCCTTCTGTGGAAATCTCCTTTCCATCACCTCACTATGGGCAGGAAAGACCATAAGGTGTGGAGGAAACCTTGAAACTGCAGGATCTTCCAGGGTGGAGGCTAGTCACACCCTGCAGCCTGCTGTGGGAGCACATTGTCCCCAAAGACTGTGCAAGCATCAGAGCTCAGACAAGGGGCTTTAAGCTCCTATGGAGCTGCAAATAGGTTTGGGAGAAAAAGTACTTTCACAGCCTTTGTGATTGTGAGCAGTCAGCAAAAAGGAAGGTATTTTGCCTCTTTCCAAGGTCAAAGCTTGTCTGCAGAAAAAATCTCAGTCAGACCCTCACAAATCTTATCAACCGTTTGTCTTTTCTGAGCATTTTGTTACACTTGCTAGTAACAAGATCACTTAAGATTTCAAAATGTTTAATGAAGAAAGGAAACCTTTTATTTTCAATGCTATTTGTCATCTGGCAGCTGATTACTTTTTATTGTGAGCATTTAATTTATACTGTGACAGCATGAAACACTTGATGGAAAATAGATAATTCACTCAAGATAGTTCATTTTAGATACAAGAGATCATGCTTACCTTGGTAAGTCCAGATCAGCAGTTCCCATATTTCTTTGGTTCTTATTCCCCTAAATCAGCTTCAAAGGGAACTAGTTAAATCTTAAAGCAGAAAATGGTATTTTTGTTGCATTCAAACAGTTGAAGACCACCACTGTGAAGGTTTACCAGAATAAGGACCAAGTCCTGCTATCTGATATGCAGCAGATTTTAGGAAGGAGATTAGCTGAACTTGCTACCCCAGTGACTGGCTCTAACATTTTTGAGCAGACACATAAACCACATTTTCACCACTTCTCCCCTCTGCCCCCACCAGTGCAAATACTTTCAAGCTTTTCTCACACAGAGCTATTTCAAGATTTTGAGGAAAGCTAGTGAAATGATTCACTGGGCAAAATCTCAAACGCAAATGCCTTGCTTTAGGACAGATTTACAAATGTAGCCAGGGAACAGTATTCAAATCCACAAATCAGTGCAGGAAAAGAATGCAAGCCAAAGAGAAGCAGGAGTTGCAGTTTTCTGACCTTTCTTTTTTTTTCTTTTTTTTTTTTTTTTGTTCTCTTGGGGGAAAAAAACTCAATGTTTCCAAAAGGCACAGAACTCCCACTCTCTATTCAGACTTATTCAGACTATTAACATAAGACCAGTTCTGGCATATGTAGAAAAAAAAATTGCCAGATTTATCTTCTGTACCTTTCTAGTAATTGCTTCCAGTTATGTGGCATGGCTGTAAAATCTGAAAAATGAAGTTAAACTCAGCAATCAATTCAACAAAAAGTCTTCTCTAGTTAAAATGGTTTGCTACAGAATCCCCTTGCAGAAAGATTCACATGTCCTTTAAAATCAACCCAGATAAATGAAAACCCCGATCCAGGAGTTGCTCCAAAGACCTTTGAAATCCTATAGTCAGGCTCTTCCAGTCTGAAGTGATTTCTCATACTCAGCATCTTTTGCTTCTTAGGAAAAACAACATTTCTGTCTACACTTGCAATTATCTGAAATAAAGTTCAACATGGAAAACTCATCTAGAGGGGAAGTATGTGTTTAAAATATCTAACTCAGGTCATTCAAACACCAAATTTACATTCTCTAACATATAGTCACAGAGGACTGGAGTTTTAAGCTACTTTTAGACATTTACAGATCAAAAGATCTTTTAGAAAACACCATTTGGCATCCAAATGCCTCTAAAAATGAACTCTGGCATCTGTTTTTCAGTGAACATGGAGGTGATGCTTTTGCCAAGCAGGTGGAATAACCAGTGACCAAGGGCTTAGTTTCCTAGTGCCTGTAAGTGAGTTTTCCCAGTGAAATGCATCTGAGCCAGAGATTCACAATGACAGAAAACAGCTATCAGCCTTTAATACATCAACATTAGACCATAGCTCAGAAGGACTTAAACTCTGAAATGCTATACATCTAT
>NW_008608881.1:0-22965 GCF_000691845.1 Merops nubicus | reverse complement strand
ATTCCTGAAAGGCTGGCTGAGACTGCACTCCTTGAATCAGCTTCTAGGTACTCATCTTGAGACTCTCTTAACCCACTCTGGACAACACTGAATATAGCTCATCTTCAATGAGATATACTTAGATATTCAGAAGTCTGATGGGAAGATATAGACCAAAGGAAAATAACATATCCTGCATTTCTCAATAATTACTAAGAGGGAAAATGAAATACTTTGGACTCTGTAGTGCTCAAGTACTTCTTGCTTTTTCTTCCTTTTTCACATACAACTTGCATGTAAAAATGTGAGTTGACGTTCTCTCATGCTTCAGGATTTGAATCACCTGTTGATAGACTTGGAAAGAAAGTTCCTCTAACGATAGTTATATGTAAATATGCACTGTCAGGTTTCTTGGGCTGGGATCCGATGGTCTTGTTAAAAACAGGTGAGGAGGAAAGTCTAATTGTAACCGCTCAGTAGTGATAATTTGTGACCAAGGTATGATCTAGCATGGAGGCTGAGAAGGCCCAAAAGCAGAATGGGTTAAACAGTCTGGAAGCAGGAATGCCAGAGACAGAATCACTTCATGTGTGGGAGTGAAGTTTCACTTGATGCTGAGATAACAAACAGTCACAGCATTGTCTTGTAGCAGTCATGGAATTTGAGTGCCAAGGGGCCACCTTTGGGCAACAGAGCTGGGCTAGGCAATGGACCCAACACCAGGCTGAGGTGACCAACGTTGATGTTTGCAGGATTGGTGCTGGTGCAAGTGAATATAAAGTATTGACTGGTCACACATCTTTTTAGACTCCCTGTAGATACACTTAGGTGGTAGAATTCTGTCCAATGCATTGTTTATCAAATCTTTATATTTTAGTACTCACTTGTGATTAATGCTCCTCAAGGGAGACGATACAAATTCCACAGTAGGTAAACACAAGACAGTTTAACAGCTCATATCTTGCCAGTCAGCTGACAGCACTCTGACCCAACAATGCCCTTCTCTGCACCACCCTGCATACTCAGATCAAAAACTAGTTTTACTTAGTCTTTGCATGATTGAAACCATACTCCAAATTTTTTTTGTGGTGCTTGGTTAAACCATGTAATTGGGAAAAAAAATTTCTTGATGAAAAAGGAATAATAGAACTTGAATTGAGAACCCTTACATTGACCACAAGCAACGTATAGAGGACAGGTTAAATCCTGGCCCTGCAACATAAACAAAAATGTGCACTGTATCAGGGAGGCCAGAATGTTACCTGTTACTTCAGCTTCCATACAGGTAGCAGCCAAAAAGTCTTGCTTGTTGTTCTCTACTGGGGATTTTTACTCTGGTTTTCAGGACTGTGACTTTAATGTTCAGGGCAGAAAATGATACCTAAATATAACAGGGTGAACTAGGGGGAATTTACAGTACAGCAAAGACTCTGTACTATTTCCCAATGTCACCGCTCTCAAACCCATCCCAAGATGATTTAAATACCACCTAATTACATATCTCCAGTGTGTGGAAAAAGTTAAGAACCACAGAGATATGTGACAAAGAAATGGCACAAGCACCATGAAGGGTGGTAGGATCAGTCAGCAGGAAGCACCAGGCAAGCCTGCTGGTAGAATTTAGAAGACTTGACTGTTGAAGCTTTAAGATAGAAGTTATGTACCTGACTTTTAAAGCGAGTAAACAAGGGAGACCTAGACTCTAGAAAATTCACAGATCTGCTTGCTTATCTGAATTTTGTGACACAAGCAGACCCTTAGTCTTTGAGAGCTGGGACTAGTGAAACCTCTGTTGCCAATGTAGTCACTCCTATCTCTGATATGTACTATGCCAGAGTAAAAGGACACGAACACTATAATGCATTAGGTTATTTCAAGATTTCCATTTTGTTATCAAACTTGTTATCAATATTAGATGTATACAGATTGCTTTTTCTTTTTGTCCTTCATTACAGGGAGCTGGGAGTGACCAAAACAAGCAAAGTGCAATTCTTTAGACAACTTAAGCTAAAAGCTCAGACTTGCAGGAATTTAGTTGTTTGCAGTCATCTATCCAGGGTCTTGGATATGATGAGACATTTTATTAAGCCATCTTAATGCTGGTGACTAAAATAAATGTCCAGGATATACATTAATGTAATAAAAGGCTTAATAACAGTTTCATTTACTTTAAATAATCATTTAAAGAAAGGACACTCTGTATCTGCTCATTAGTTGTGCAGAAGAGACAACAGGCAGATGAATCTGTCCCCAGTGGTATACTACTAGCGTACTACACGTATTCTGGAGACAACAAAAACACAGATAGATTGGTGTGGTACTACAGAGATTTTTAAACACAGATGTATAGACCTATAAATGGACTACTTGGATGAGATTCAAGCAAGGTGTCAAATCTTTGGAGAAATCTTTGGATCAAAGGACACACACACACACAGCATTTCCTGCATATGAAAGGAAAATTTTGGTCCAATCCTTTACACAGAAGGTAACTTCTTAAGCCTATCACTTGCAACTATCTGCTGTTGACTCTGTTGTTTCTGTTGCTACGATCATATCTTCACTGGAGAATCAAACCTTTTGCCTTGCAGTTAATGCCTTTGGGGCTAGTCTGGCTGGAGAGAAAACACACTGAAATAAGATTTGTACCGCACATGGTGACTGGCTTGCCATGCAGAGAGACTGAATTAGCAGCTGGGGAGCTGAGCTAATAAACTGTAGCTAATATTCCTTTGTTAGACCACAAAATTGGGTTAAAATTACCACCCTGCTTGAATTAAGGGGCTTGTCTGTAGAAGGAATTTGTGATGGTAGCAACCTCTGTCAGCAAAACACATCCTCATCTGCACCAGATTCTCTGTCCCAAACACTGCAGAGCTGTGGTAACAGCCACTGCCTCCTTACACATCTCAGACACAAGACACCTGAAGATGAGAGCCACAGGATTACCCTTCTGGCCTTTTCCTGCCCTAGAAACCCTACACTTACACACAAGCACAAAGAAGCTTTTTCAAAAGCTTGTTTCAACATTGAAGTCTCCTTATATTCAGCAAAGCCAATTTTTATTAGTTTTCTATAAATGGGGCCAGAGATACTCCTGTCTTCCAAGACAAGAAGTGAATGCCAGGAGACACTTAGAGTTGCACCTCTGGGATGCATTGACAATCCATGTTTTGCTTTAAACCAGCAAACAAAGTCCCATAGGACTGTTCAAGTCTACCCAGCACGATAATACATAGTCTACAGAGCCCTGCCCGGCTGCCAGCTGAGTCCACAACAGAAGCAGAACAGGGTACTTGTGGCAGCCATCCCCAGCCCCCTGCTGATGACATAGTGCTGCACTAGCACAGCAGCTTCCAGACCAAACCTAGCCCTGATCCCACTTCAGGCCAGGATCAGGCTGCAAAGAATGCAAAGGACACAGGATGGAGCCCACAGTTTGGTCCACTTTTTGATTACTATATCTGAAGTATTTCTTAAAACTCCTGAACTGATTGTTTTTTCTCCAGATATGATGTCTTGCGGACCTGGTATTGATACTGCATCTGCTTACAATTAGAGGACATGGTGCAAAACTACAGGTTTTATTGAATTAAGCCACATACGGAATACATTTATGATCTTGAGTGAGGCCTAAGTCGTTTCTAGGTTGTGACTAAAACACAAAACAGTTTAAGATCAGGGAAAAGGCCAGTTATCTTGGTACATCTACCCTTCTTTCACCTACTTTTCTATTACACTTTATTGCTTTTTACCATATCCCTCTTGCCATCTTTTGTCCAGAAATAAACCCAGGTGACTTTTAAGCTTATTTATACTCAGTGCTTCAATTTCCTTTCTTGGTAATTTATTTCAAATATCAACTAATTTTTTTATTTTTTAAAAAAATTATAACATTCTCAACTTTTTGGAGCAATTTATAAATTCTAGGTTTGGCCACAGTAGTGGAAATCTCACCTGAAAAGGATCTGAAGCAGGATCTGGCATCCAACCCTCAAAGTATGTGTCCTGGTTCCGTGTAAAAAGGGGTTCAGGGCAGGACCCACACGGAACAGAACTGTGTACTCGCCTCTCCCCCCCTCCTCGAGAGAGAGAGAGAGACTTTGGAAAAAAAATGAAGTATATTGTTCAACAAGGAACAGAAAACGAAAAATGGAGGTAAGGAAAATAATATATACAAAGATTAGGGGGAAAATACAAAAAAATAAAATATACAAAACCCTCAGAAATGGTTCCAGGGTCCCACGGAGTGAAAGGAGAACTTTCCTCTCCGAGCTCCAAGGCAGGAGTGAAATAAGAAACCACTCCCTGCCTCTTATCAGAGTGTGTGCGGGAAGGGGAGGGAATACAATGGTTTCACCCCCACCCAGGGTCCTCCCAGTTGCTGGAAGGTCACGACTCCATTCCAAGCCTCAAACCACAACAGTATGTTTTTCAATTTGACCTGCTTCACTTTTGTTCCCCAACATATGGAACTTCTTAATAGCTGTTGGCTACGGTGAGCCTATGGCTCTTTTAAAAACCACATGACTGTTTAGAGGAAAATACACTGATCTGGTAATGAGAGACACTATGTAGACGCTAAGTTTGTATGTATCCTTGTAGGCACAGTCTTGGGATACAGTTCATATTTCCAAGAGTAAAATGTAGGTGCTGCTAACACTTTCTCATGGAACTGTATACTGTTAAATCAATGTAACTTAGAGAAAGCTTCCTCTAAAGGGAATGCAAGATAAGGATTTGCAGATCTCTTCACTTTCTGTGACTCCAGGTCTAATCTCTTAAATAAAGTTGGCTCTTGATTTCTCAGTAAAGCTAATCCAAGTATTTTCAGTGATATTTTGTATTTACAGAACTGCCATTCTGCCAAACCTAGAATCTTTTGTTAATCTAGAAGGTTTCCTCTAGCCTATCACAGAAGAAAGTAGAATAGCAAAAAGCGTTATTCATAAGGTCCTCACCTTACCAGGAGCAGCTGCTATTTTCCCATGTGCCAGGTTAATGACAGCTTTGTGTTTTGATTATTTTCTCTCTCATGACTCTTCTCTGTTTGATACTGCTGACAGACTCTGAAAGTCCCATTTCCATTCCACCACATGTACACCAAAACCAAATTTCAAAACCTCAAAAATACTCACCAAAAAGAAACTGCTGCTTTCTGGCCAGGGATAATCAACGATCTTAACTACAAATACTCTTTGCACAACAATCCAATACAAAACTAGGGGGAATCTCACAATGAGTGTAAACATTCTGATGCTTGCAAACTAGTCTCAAATGTATTTTCAAATGCATTCCATCAGCATTGCTTGGGATGCTGCCTAATGAGTTGACAGTAAGCCAGTGGCAGTCTAGCACAGCAAAAGTTTAATGCTTCCTTTTTTGGACATTCAAGTATTCCCTATTGTTTTGAAACTGTTAGTAATGCTGCTTCTTTGCCTTTCCTATCCAACAAGCCCTTCTCTGGCAGTGACTCATGAAGGTTCTGGCACCATGTAGGACAAGGGAGAAGCATTAATAGAAAACACTTGCTGACATAGATAGCAGGAGAAGGTGAGGAAAGATGCAAAGTAGAGTTCTGGCTCCATCATGTTTTCTCTAATTTGAGAAGTTTTGTACTATTTTTGGAAACTATAACTGCTGGGGGTCACCACACTGCATTCCCTGGATATGCAAAAACAGAAATCCCAAAGAGCATAAGTTAGAGAACGCCACATTATTTCATGCTGTTCCTATTAAAAAGATTATTTATTTCAATGGTCTGTGTTACTTTTGTTCTCCATGATGCATGTTGGATTACTTCCCTGTCCCCTATACTGTGAAGCTTCATAGTTATCGAACACTGAGGCTGGTAAGCAACTCTGCTTTTCTAAGGACCTACCAGCCACTTACTACTCTGTAGTGATTTCACCTGATTGGGATGGGCAAGAACATGACTCTTCAGATGAGACTTGAGCAGTGCACCCCATGGCATTAAGCCATTTGCTTAAAATCCTCTCACACAAAAGGCAGGAGGGAAACTCTCACTGCCTTTATCTGTGCCAGTATTTCACTCCATAAGTTTTCTTGTTTTAGAGCTCCAGAGGGTAATCAGCTTCTCCATCCTCTACAATTGCAGAGCCTTCAGCAAGGTAGATGAGTATGACTAAGAAGACAAACTGCCTTCAGGAATTTGTCTTCTTATAATTTCATATTTTCTCCATATAATTAAATAATTTAACCCACTGTCTTCTGTTCCTACTTCAGTTTCACATAGGACTAACACTTCTGTGTGGAAGAGATACCTCTAATTTGCAAGTTGAAAGTGTCCCCAGAATACTGGTAGGACAGAATTTTTCAGATAACATGGATGTGGTTCACCTTCTTGATGTAGTGCTGACATTTTAATGGAGTCCTGTAGCTAAAGGAGTAATATAACCCTGACATTAACAATCTAAAATTGATGCAAGAAGAGACTCATGTTCTTTATATTTTATTAGCTCTTAAAACTAAAACAGTAAAATTAGTTTTGAAAAGAGACAGAGAGGTGAAGAGGTCTGAATAAAACTGAGAGGAGACTAAGTTCTGTTTATTTCTCCTGTATTTCTTGACTATATGTCACTTTGAGCTTGTATGAAAAGCATGCTTTTCTGTACTGGTGTAGTTCCTTCTGTTTCTGCTCCACGGTCTCTTGGGACACCCACTAAAAGCCTGCCAAACAGGGGGTGGAAAGGTGGGGGCTTAAATATTTTAAATCTATTAAATAAAATAACACTTTTGAAATACTAAAAACATATGGAGATGTGTTTCCCCTCATATGGGAATTCATCTGTTCCCAGGAACAGCCTGGGTGTCAGGAGACCAGAGCAGCATATGAAGAATGTATTAAACAAATGATGGAGGGAGGATTTAATAGCTCGGGGAGCTGGAAAAATATTACATAACTTTTCATCTTAAGTCTGCCCCGGACTGACAGTGCAAATGAAAATCATTAGACTCTGAAGACTGTTTGGTGGTCCATGTGGAATCACTTGGTGGTTTCTCTAGAGTTACTAATAGACAGCTTTCTACATCACAGAAACTTCCATACATTTATCACCCTTTTCAGCAATCTTAGTGGAAGCCAAGAATACGGGTTTAAGAGAGAAAAACATTTAAGCACATGCTTAAAATTAAGCACCTGCTCAAGTACTTTGCTGGATAGGAACCTTAAAAACTGCACTGTTAATACAAGTGGTAGAAATATGAAAAACTGAAAGGAAAGCTGGGCTGTTCATGCAGTACCTGTTCTGGAAAAGATTTCATTTTCATTAAATAGCTTTTAGCAACAACACATTGTATTTAAAGCTGGGGAGGGGGGTGGAGAATAGATTTAAGGCTGTATTCCAAAGGTTATCTGTAATGGCCTATCAGAAAGGAGCAAGCGTATCTGGATCATGTGCTTTCTCACCAGGTGCCAACCATGCTGAGTCCCCTCTTGTGCTTGCACTTCACTGTAGATTCAATTAACAGATCACATCACATTTTTCATTTCTCTGCACTGGGCAATGTTGCAAATACTGAAGCATCTTCCAGGTGAGTCAGTGGAAGTACACAGCAAAGTGCAGTACCAAAGATCTCACCAGAGTCCTACCAACTAATGCAGCTGGGTTAGCACAGCACAAGCACATCTGCTTTGCTTCTGTGTTCTGAAGCCAGCTGAAATATCACAGATTAGTGCTGCATTGCATGGGACAGATACACCTCCTTCTTCCCACAGTGCAGGGAATGGAGCTGCCCAGGGGTGACTGTGCAGGGCCTTGCCACAAGTGACAGAAGCAGCCTGCCCATCCATCCCATCTGAAGAGACACCTTTTTTCATTTATATATCACATAACTGCCAAGGAAGGCTGAAAGCACTGATCCAGCCTCAGCGGGGGAATGCTGAACACCACTGGCCATGACTGCCTCCAGTGCAGAATTTATACTAATGCCAAGATGAAAAGAAGATATAAATATAAAAATAAACCAAACTAAAAAGCGCTGTCCTTCTTATCTCACCCAAAGACTGCACGTGATTACACTTCTGAAATAAAACTGAAGGGAAAAAATTAATTGGCCCATGATTATTTTTTGACTGTACTGAAAGCTGCCTCAGGAGTATTGTAAAAAGTCTAAAAAGTGTGATGAGAAGAATGATTTTAATTATGCCAACAGATGCAAACTTCAGACCATACCTCTACCTAAACTCTCTCCTTCCTACAGACAAGTCTACCTGACTACTAAATTCATATCCTACATACACTCACAATAAGACAAACTTTGATCACCTTTCCTTACCTTTACTGACAAAAGGATGTAAGAATCACAGGAGCTACCATATTTCGTGAGCTTGAAATACATGGAAATACTGAAGCATATCTTGATCAGCTGTTTTCAACTGTGCCAGCTGTTAGAAATTAATAAAAAAAAAATCTCTTCTATGATTTTTAAACTCTTTAAGAATATTAAAAATAGAGAAGATAAAAAAAGAATATGTTTATATTTCTTTCATAATGTGCTTTTTTTTATTTTAATGATACCACTCTAAAATTAGTTTACTGCAGTATTTGTTGAAATGTATGACCTAATGGATTAATTACGTGACAAAGTAGGGAATTGATGACAAATTTTCCAGCCATAAAATGCAATTCCTCCTTAAAAATGTACCATGACAAAGAAGAAAAAAAAAAACACCAGGATTTGTTCCGCCGTATGTATCATGGCTCACCTTCCTGACTTCACACTTCACCTTACCTAACAAAGTTGTCCTACTGCCATTCAGCCAAATTTCAAATATGAAAGAAGCTGAAAGCATGGTCTTGCAGAACAGGTCTGAAAGGTATTTGCAAACAGCAGTGGGGGTCAGCACACATTCCTCTCAAGTCCCATTCTAGCTCTGGAGGCTGGAGCACACTCTTCTGTATCTTTTCTACCCCAGCACAAACACTTCAGCCCAATGTCCTTCAACTCTTACCTCCTGCACTCTGTTTCCTGACTCCTTCTCTGACCAGTGTCATGGTCTACGCACCAGATTACTAGACACAGTCCTCTTCCCAAACCCAAGACAAGCCCAGCCCCAGAATAAGACTTTCTTTCTGGTCCTCATCTAATCTCAGCCTTTCCACACCCTCCAGTCCTGGCTTCCCCTCTCAGTTTCTTTGCCAAGCTCACATGTCCCCACCCCGACATCCCCAGTGACATTCTTCCTGCCTTAGGTCAGCTTCCCACTTCCCCTGATTCCAACTACTCATTTCATTACTCACTGTGTCCTTATCTGCCCCTTTCCTCTCGGCTTAAATCACACGACTCCCTCCTGTCATGCTGCCCAGGCAGACCACAGCAGGGGAATACGGGGGCAAAGGCCAAATGCTCAGGGTTTTACGTCCCACCCTCCTTGGTGTGGCGCAGTGGGAAGCTGCCTTCACAAGGAAAGCTCAGCTCTTTGGCTCAGCTACGGGAAGGACCTTTCCCACTGCTTTCTGCAGCCATGGTGTGATTAGCAACAGACACCAAGAGGCTCGGATCTGCTCCCCGTGGCTGTAGTTTTCCAAGCATTTGTTTGATTTACAGAAGTACACAATAAGCAGGTATACAGATTTTTTCTTCCTCAAAATCACTGATTTTCTTGGGTGTTTTATCTGACATTAGGAACGGGCACATTGTGACTAGTCATGTAACAAGAGTAGGTGATGCTACTGATAACCCATGGCCATTCCAGTTTGACTGGTTAGACTTTCTGCTTGAAAAATGTTGCCTGAACCTAGAAGAACTCTACTAATCTGTCTTCTGATACATGGTTTCATGTGTCCAGGTGTCCAAGTACACACATAGGCCCAGTGCTCATCAGCTTGCAGTTCATCAAGAAGACACCTAGAATGGAAATTGTAAGAGGATCATCATCATCTTCTTCCACAAACTCTGCACCAGAGGCTTTATAGATTTAATTATAAAGTGTGAAACAAACAAAATAATGCTTAGTCACTACAGACTACAGTGGAGGGACAAACATGATTAGCTGAACATGGGAAGTTGCAAGTTTGCATGATGAAAAGTGTTAGAATGTTAAAAAAACACCTTGATTATCAATCCAAATTATCTTGTTTCACTGGAATTACTCCCTGTTTACTCCTCTGTAGTGAGGTGGAAATTAGAGTCACTCAGTGTGAGCCTTCCCTTGGCAGGCACTATGGAGCATACAAGTGCTATGGGCTTGGCAGGAGACCCAGGAATTCACAGCACTGCTCTCTCAGCTATGGGTATGCTATGCATATGCTTCTGTCTCTAAGGGTTAATAGATATCACGCACCACGCTTGTAGCAAGACCATTTTTGTTGGGATTATTCAGTACAGGGAGGCATATATGCCAGTTCCTGACTTTTCTGTCACCCCTCTATTTTATGTTAAGCTTTGCTGACCTGAACCAGCAGAGCTTTGTAAAACTGGACTAGAATTTTCAGGAGGAAGACAGTGAAAACAGTAAGGAAACAACTTTAATCTACAGGCGGATGTTAAGAGCATTTTTAGCTGGCATGGTCAGATATGTATCCTCTCTTTCCTTACTCCAGGTCTTGCTTAAGGGGACAAGGAGACAGAGCAAGTCCCAAGCAAATCAGTTATGAAATATCTTCCAGCAATCTGACATTTGCTTCAGGGACAACAGTCCTGAAGGACTGAGGAACAGGGAGCAGAGGATAGTGAAGAAACAGACTCTGGTCTCTGCAGCCCCCACCCCAAGCAAACCAAAGCCCTGGTAGACCCCAACAGTTCCAACAGGGAAAACAGGCATCCCCAGAGAGGGAGAAATACACCCCTTTGTACTATTTTGTTCCAGATGTGTCTTTCTGGCCTCACAGAAATACAGGATTGACTTTGAGAAACTACAAACTGCTCAGGAAGGAGTTAAACACCAAGTACAAGAATGCCCCTGCTTTCACCCAGGACATCATGATTTTATTACACTCTTCTTTGAAAGCTGACAGGCTGCATACCAAGCATTTTTTAATTTTTTTTTTTTTTTAATCTTTTTTTACTTTCTCACACACTGAAATTCTCTTCAAAACCTCTTACTTTTAAGCTAAGTGCCAAAAAATGCTCAAGTGCCAGCCAATGACTCATCTTTTAAAAGCCTGGCTTTTGAAAGATGGTTTTGGTTTTCATTTCAGGAACTTAGGATTGCTTCCTGGATACTAAACATTGTGGGATCAATAATTAGACTAGAAAAATGTCAAAAAAAAAAAAAAAAAGAGTTTAAATATTTAAACATCAGTCATTTTTGGGGGGTTCTGTTAACTAGAGATATGTGGGAGTTCCAAGCAAAGGAAAAACCAGGAAGGCCAAGAGTTTGTCTGATGACTCAAAATGGCCAACATCCACTTTTTTTTTTTTTTTTTTAAATACTGAAACATATTTTAAATCATTTTAATCTCCTTTTAATAATGGAACCAGACACATACATCACATTGCCTTGGAAAGAGTAGAAACACTATCTTTTTTCTTTCTACGTGGGTGCAAATGGAAAGCATATGATGACTTTCCATCTCTTCGTCCCCTGTGCTGTTTCACCCATTTCTCAACACACAACGCAGACATACGGCCTTTATTAGTGCTGTAGTTACATGTCATCAGTTTGCCATCATACAAGCCAAACTTTTGAAGTGTTCTTTTGCTTCTAGGGATTTCCTTGTTTACACACCCCATAAAACCTTGCTTGCACCACAATTAAGGTGTGTCAGGGCACAAAAGCCTGTACACAGGTAAAGGTGTCTATCAGCAGGCAGGGTGGAGAAGGGACACAGATCTGCTTTTAAGCCTGATACAAGCATGGATTGTTTCTGTTTGGAGGCAATACTGTTTATCTGCCTCAGCAGAAGAGTGGCTGGACAACTCAAACAGCAGATATCTGGAGGGAGTAAACAAAGTGATAAAAGAAAATTTAGAAAGCTGAGGGGAAAAAAAAAAAAAAAGACATTTATTAAGTCAGAAACTAAACATAAATTGCCTCTTCCTATGTTTGATGCAGGCTCTCCTGCACAGTAATTAGGGTAACTCTCTTTTTCTTTTAGTTTTGCTCAGATCGTTTCTTCTTCATATACCAAGGCTAGCAATTATGACTCTCAGAAGTTGCTTATAAACAGAGTTCACAGCTTATGCATAGGACAATCTGACAGTGAGTAGGTGTCCTTGTCCATGGGTGTTCTGGGTGAAATATATATAGCTATCTGGTTATTCTGGGATGGGCAACATCCTGGACTGACATTGCAATCTGTTAAGAAGCAGTTTTGAACAAGTCTCATGAGATGGTATAGATTTTCCAGGAGTATGAAGTGCTATCAGAATTCTCTCCCACCTAAGCTGCTCTTCTGTGTCATAGAGAAACTAGCATCAAATGTTTCAAAAAATGGTCGAGTCTTTAGTTACAGCAGTAACTGTCCCTAGAGAAAAGTATTCTTAACCACTCAGCTGAACCATGGGTATGTTTAGCAATTAGCACACCACAACTTTGAGCCCTTTTTGTCTATCAGCATGTTTTGGCACAACTACTAATGGAACCATAGCTTATTTTTATTCCTTCCACAAATCAGCCACAAACCAGAAATTTCTCCTATCCTGTCAGGAAAAAAGAAAACAAAACAAACCAACCAATCAACTAAACACTATATCCATTTAGCCAGATTCAAGCCATGTAACTTAGTGTCAGAATGCAAATATCCTAATGTTACCTTTTTTTTTTCCCCAGTGTGTTGACAGCTGCAAGTTAGATGACCTTATTCTTTTTCAGTTAAAATATATAAAAACATAGGTCACACTGTTCTTTATAAAACCTTTCAGTGTGCCATATTGACAACACAGCCAGCAGCAGGCGTCCACCTACAGCCATGGTGCTGGCGGCAGGATTTTATCTGCACTGTTAAGACAGTACATACAGGGGCAGGCTTCAGACCTCTACTTAATTTCTTGCTTAATCACCTCTGCTTGCAAAGTCCAGACTCTCAGGATGAGCAGGTCCCAGCTTTGGTATCAGCAGCAGGAGAGCTGCTTCGCTTCCTACACTAGGTGGCATGGAAGGACTAAGTTTAACCCCCCCACAATCACCATCTGATGGCAAACGGTGCTGCTATTCTGTGTCTTATGATCTCTTTTGCTTGTGTTCTGCAATTTAATTTATTTCTTTATCTATTTATTTCTTTATTTTAATTTAAGCACGTGGCAGAATTTTATTGGGAAAAATTCTGAAGCTCTTTGAGGGGTTCCCTTGTGACTTTTCCATTTCAGCTGAGTGGTGAGCTCTTCAATGTCCTTGGTGAGTTTCCCTCTTGACTTTTCAACATCGAAATCAACAGCCAGATATTATACACCCTAACTCTGCACCTTACCCAGCTAAGTCTCAGGTTTTCCATTAGTCTTCATTTCCCCATTACTCTACATTCACGTATCTGAAGCTAGAGCACTGACATCTTTGAACTGTTACAATTCACAAAGCAGGAACGTGGAAGACTGTGTCTGAAAATACTTCCAGCTCCTGAGAATCATACCACTTTTGATGACTGAAATAGTCAGACTTCTTGAAGAGGTCAGTTTGCTTCTTACCTTGCTCAACTACTAAGCTGATTACCACAAATTATTGACCCTATAAAGCAACCAGGCTGGATCCATCAGTGCTGTCATTGGGAAGGGCAGCATTGCCCAACACTGCGATTGCATTAACAGCACAGCATGTGTGCTGCTGCAGCCCTTCTGCAGCCCTCCTAGTCATTACCCCTACCCCACAGCAGATACAGACGCGTAGTGAAAATCTCAGTCAGGTCAGGATATTCATCTGACCTTTAATAATTTGGATGAGAAAACTTAGATCGTAGTCATTACCTTTTCTTATTGCCTCTCTGCTGTCACCACAGAGCACCTCACTTGTACCTGGTAGTTTCCAACACTGTATGCATGCAACACCATGCCATTCTCCTGACATGCTACTTAGCAGCTTTCCAGCAACCAAACCCTGCCCTGTAGCTGCGGAGTGAAACTGGTGAATGTCTTAAGGCCAGAAACAGGGAGGGAGATGTTTAGCCTTAGTGGCAGAGGCCTGACTTTTCAAAGTGGAAGATTTTTCTCATCATATGAATGGGGCTGAGTCATTCAGATTTTGTTAGTTGGAGGTTCAGAAGAGGTGTCTCAAGACCATTTACTGTATTTTTTAATCTGATCCTACAGCCCTCCCTTTTCATCTCTGTCTTGCCCTACTTTGTCCTCTTTTGTACTTATTGAAGTGATTTACGATCCTTCTTCCTCCCTGCTCTACTGAGACGGCACCTTCTCCCTTCCCTTCTGCCTGGCCCAGCCCTCCATGGCCCCCACCAGGGTACAAGGAGAACCAGGGAGACCACCTGTACCACTAGTAGAAAAAGAAAACATAAAAAACACCTGGAAGCAGGTGGAAGCAGGCTAGAGTCAGGCAGAAAGTTAGGATATGTTTAACCCTAGTGTTGGTTCAAGGAGATGTCTAGTGAATATACACTGTGTGCATTATAAATGCCTGTGTTTAATCTTTTGTCATACAGTGGTATGAACTACTAGCACATTTCAGTTTCCATGGTATCTAAGAAGTGTACTTTCTGGAAGAAAAAAGTTCCTCTGAGGAGCTGTAGACTACTTGGCACTGTCACCATTTGGCACAGGGAAGCCCACTGTGTGGAACGAAAGGAAGAAGGCAGGAGTACTGCTCAGCTCCCTCCTGCCTGTGTACCGCCCTGGGTTTCAAAACAGCATGCGAAAAACTATGAGAAAACTTCAAGGAAGACCTGAGAACAAACTAAATTTAATCATGCCTCTTGGGTGACCATACGGCAACACATCCTGCCCTCAGTTTCACCACTGCAGGTGTAAACAAGAGCTAAAATTACACATAAGGCACAGACAAACACATGACAATGTGAAATGCTATAAAGTTTTAATTGCCACCTATTTGGTTAAGCCCTACATAGCTCTCTGCTGGTGAGTCTTGAGCAACGTGGTCATTCCATTCTCAGGCTCATAAAAATTTACTGCACGTCTTCATGTGTTCTCCCTGTATAGCTCCATTTCATTTCACTGGCAAAATACAGCCAGCTGGAGTTGCAGCTCTGATTAACTGAATGCTCAAGATGCAGAATGCAGTCCCCAGAATACATCATATTCATGGTAATATTCTGACTGTAAAAAAGGTTTGACTTTTTAAGCTGTTCCAGAGATCTAGATACATGTAATGTGTCAGAAATAGGGACCACCTACACATCAGATCACACTTGCAAGGATAATGTATGCAGGCATATAAAACTGCCAAGGAACACAAAGCCACCCAGAAAGGGGTACTTCCCCAGGCTACTGACTGGTTTATTCCACATTTCACTGACTTTATAAGGCAGCCAAGTGACATTTGGTTTCAGCAGTCACCTGAAGGGATGAAATTGCACTGTTCTTGGACAATCAGCACCAGGGACATTACAATTTACAAATACCGTGCCAAAAGACAAAGCCATGAGCAAACAGCATGGCAAATCAGAAAATTCTTACTTCAAAATCATAAACAGCTCAAATAATTTTTAAGATTCCAGTTAGTAAGATTGCCAAATCAATTTTAGGGGGTGGTGTGAATTGAAACATTTTTCTGATATTCTGGGGTGGGGAAAAAAAAAAAGAGAAAAGAAAAGAAAAGAAAAAAGAAAAGAAAAGAAAAGAAAAGAAAAGAAAAGAAAAGAAAAGAAAAGAAAAGAAAAGAAAAGAAAAGAAAAGAAAAGAAAAGAAAAGAAAAGAAAAGAAAAGAAAAGAAAAGAAAAGAAAAGAAAAGAAAAGAAAAGAAAAGAAAAGAAAAGAAAAGAAAAGAAAAGAAAAGAAAAGAAAAGAAAAGAAAAGAAAAGAAAAGAAAAGAAAAGAAAAGAAAAGAAAAGAAAAGAAAAGAAAAGAAAAGAAAAGAAAAGAAAAGAAAAGAAAAGAAAAGAAAAGAAAAGAAAAGAAAAGAAAAGAAAAGAAAAGAAAAGAAAAGAAAAGAAAAGAAAAGAAAAGAAAAGAAAAGAAAAGAAAAGAAAAGAAAAGAAAAGAAAAGAAAAGAAAAGAAAAGAAAAGAAAAGAAAAGAAAAGAAAAGAAAAGAAAAGAAAAGAAAAGAAAAGAAAAGAAAAGAAAAGAAAAGAAAAGAAAAGAAAAGAAAAGAAAAGAAAAGAAAAGAAAAGAAAAGAAAAGAAAAGAAAAGAAAAGAAAAGAAAAGAAAAGAAAAGAAAAGAAAAGAAAAGAAAAGAAAAGAAAAGAAAAGAAAAGAAAAGAAAAGAAAAGAAAAGAAAAGAAAAGAAAAGAAAAGAAAAGAAAAGAAAAGAAAAGAAAAGAAAAGAAAAGAAAAGAAAAGAAAAGAAAAGAAAAGAAAAGAAAAGAAAAGAAAAGAAAAGAAAAGAAAAGAAAAGAAAAGAAAAGAAAAGAAAAGAAAAGAAAAGAAAAGAAAAGAAAAGAAAAGAAAAGAAAAGAAAAGAAAAGAAAAGAAAAGAAAAGAAAAGAAAAGAAAAGAAAAGAAAAGAAAAGAAAAGAAAAGAAAAGAAAAGAAAAGAAAAGAAAAGAAAAGAAAAGAAAAGAAAAGAAAAGAAAAGAAAAGAAAAGAAAAGAAAAGAAAAGAAAAGAAAAAGGGAGGAAAAGAAGAAAGAAATCCAGTTCTGTCACTCAGAAGTGTAAATGAAATAAAAATCTAAACATTGCCACAAGTGGGATCACTGAAGCCTAAAGCCAAACCCTATGTCTTGGAAATTTCTAGAGGATCTTGGAAAACTTTACTGCTTTTACACAAAGAGCAGAAAAATCTGAAGAATGTGAAAAAGAGAACTTGAGGATGAAACAAAATGGAGTAGTTAAAGCTAAAGCTTTACTATTTCTATAGTCCAGAGAGCAGTAAATATTGATATGCATCTTGGTACTGTAAACTTGTATTTCCTGCTTACTGGACTCATTCTACATAGCTGAGGATCAAAAGACAGGAATAATACAGGGCTTCCCACCACCAGCATGCTGATGCCTGTCAATTTTTCGCTTTTCCCAATAAACCTGAACACTATTCTTGTTTGGTTTCCCAGAGTTCATCTGCAGAGCCCTCAAACAAAAGCAGCAAAACCTACTTTTGTTTTTTTTTAACAAAAAATATGGGGGGTTTGAGGAGCTTTTTGGGTTTGGGTTTTTTAATAAGCATTAAGATTTGCTTAATCTGGATTGAGAAAAGCAAAAATTAGTTTTATTTAATCCATATATGAACCCATAGTAGGCCTTTGGAAGAAATAAAAGCAATGAAAAAGTTGTAGTGGTGCTCCAGCTCCTACCTCAGACACATATGTCCATTACCATGAACTATTTTGTCCAGATGCACTGTGTTGTCAAATTTATACTGCACAGTTTTTCTGGTGATTGAAACCTTGGGTAGTACAAGAGCATCATGCCTCAGCCCTTCATATATCACTGTGTCCCTGCACTTCCCCAGTGAGTGCTCCAGCCCCCAGGCATCGTTCTCACTTGCTTTCAGCACCTTCCAGAGGAGGGCTTACAAGGGCTGCTCGAGACACATGTCTCAGACACTGTGCTGGGGAACACTGGGTGCCCACTCAATGCTAAGGTCTGTCCTCTAGAAGCAGATCTGAATCTAGATCTTTCACCTTCCAGATGAATCAAATCCCTGTCCAGATGCTCTAAACTTATCTGGGCCTCCTTAGATACTCCGTTTGAAGCTAGTCTGCTTGGAATAAAATACTTACTTCTAACAGGTCTTGAAGCAAAAGACAAATGTGAAAATTATTCACATGCATTGGGTTCTAGAGAACGTTGCAGTGAATGTAAAATGCTGCACATGGAGTGGATGTCTCATCACAAGGCACCAAGGAGCAATGCTCCAAGTCTTGGATAGGTGCAACCAGTTTGCAGGTTAATAAAAACATTGTCCTGTGTTGCAGATGCTCTCAGATTTCTTGAGAGATTAAAACTGAACTGGTTCTCCTAAGGCTTGACTCATACTCCAGGCTACTGCATGTCATATATTATCAACTTTTTGTGAATCTAGCATTCATTTTTTTGGTCTGTAGGGACTCAAATCAAAATATTTTGAAGACATGAGATGCTCTGAGATTTTGCTTCACCAAGAGAACAAATTTTACATTTTTTTTAAAGTTATTTTTTCTTAGAATGAGGGATGAGTTGGCATCTAAGCAAAAAAAAAACAAAACAAAACAAAACAAAACAAAAACAGTTAAATGCACAGCTCTTCTGGTGGCAGATTGTTCCCTGTAGGAGGTCTCTGGTTGTTCTTCACATCTCATGGGTGTTACAGAAGTAGTTCGCAGGGAATTATAAAAAAAGGAGAAAAGAAGATTGTTTGGCATATTCAGAATAGAGTGTTCATGTAATCAGAAGAAAATATTGCATTGAGTTCTGTGAATGGTACACAGATACTATGGGCAATTGGAGCCTTATACATTTATATAACTCACAATTACTTAATTTAATTATTCAAAGAAAATTACTTCACACCCCCACAAAATACCCTGTATCTTACTAAGGAGACAGATATGCCTGGTTTTACACTCAAATAATGTCACCTCCAGCAGAAGCTCATTTATTAAAATACCAGAATACTGCCGTATGATGCCTATCGTAACACCCACCTCCCACACACACAGGGCAGCCTGCCGTCTTATAACAAAGGAGGCATTCATAGCTATTATCTTGAAAGGTAGTAGGGGTGATAAAAGCATTAAAGGGACCAAAGAAATGCTCACTTCACCAAAGAATAGCTTAGGGGTGCTTTTACTGGAAGTTGAGGTGCCTCCAGGCTTGATATGAGAGGGCAAACTTCCCTTTGCTATTGTAGGTTTGAACTTCACCTGAGCTCTGCAGTTCCCAAGAACCCAGAAACCAAACATTTCACCCTGTGCTTCCCTAAGGCCCAAAACCAAATTTGGATCTCAGCTCTTTAGCTAGGGCCCTTTGGCTGAGTTGCACTGCAGCTTCACCTGAAACACTCACCACTGAGACATCTGCTGACAGTTTGACTCTTTTGCAGGCAGAAGCAGGAGCAGCAGAGGGGCTCCTGACAGCCCCTTTGGTTTGGGTTAGACAGACTTGCTGACTGGATTCACTGCTCCCCTGCAGCAAGGTGAAAGCTGCCACTCATTTTGTTTTTATTATCACTACAACAGCTCTCAGTCTATTAATATGCCTTTTGTGCAAAAAACAGTCTGGCACTTTCCAGAAGGAAAAGGTGGTAATGAAGAGACTCTCAAGCTCCTAAACTCACTCCAAACTACTAGAAAAAAAGAAGTATTGAGCGCTATAAATTCTTGAGATGGAATTAAAAAAAAAAAAAAAAAAACAAACAACCAACTCTGCCTCAGTACTGCCAGGTCACTCTATGCAAAATGAGACCTCTGATCTTTCCCTCCTCTGTTGCTTTTGTTGAATATTTTTAAAGAGATAACATATTTCCAGTGAAGCAGCTTGACAAATGACACTTTAAATTAGAGGTCAGCCCTCTGCACTGGCCACCTGAAGCTGGCAACAACCCATTTGTCCAGTTGGTAGCTGAGGGTGCTCAGCAGGTTTAACTGCAAAGGCGGCAGCTCTGCTTTCTCAGCTCTGATTGTGTTCTTCAGAGCAACCTGCCATCTCTCTGGCTCACAAACACCCCTGAAACCCAACCTGGACACAAGTGGTTTCCAAATTGGAACAGCCAGATTTAGGGGGTTTTATATTAGCCACAGGACAGAGAACAGCAGTCATGAGGTTCACACAGGTTAGAGGTATGAGATTGACCTTTCCTTGAGCGAGTTTAACTCCTCAAGCACAGCAGATGCATGCTTTATCTCAGTGCCCTACCCTGACCCGTGCATGCTGGAAGGAGAAAAACTTAATGCGTGCTATATAAAGGAGCAGAAACACACATATTGTGTAACAAATGTCTGTTGAAAGCAGATAGAGACAGCTCGATTTCTTTCCCTTTTTTTTTGGTTTGCCTGTGTCCTCGTTCCCCCCCACCCGCCCGCCTTGCTGTCTGGGGGAGGTTTCACATTGCATTAGCGTTACCACCAGAGCCCCAAACGGCCATCGCAGAGGCTTCACCACCAAACCACCGCCTCTGGCCACCTGGCAGCTGGTGCGGGGACCTCTCTGACAGGCAGGACAGGGACCTCTCTGCAGTGACAGACCCTGAGTCCGCGGGTCTGGAGGCGGATCTGCTGGGAAGCAGAGCTGCAACGTGGTGCCACAGCTCTTTCCATGATTAGCCACCACTTCCAGCTGCAGGAGGTAGGGTAGCTTTAGTAGCTCTCAAAGCCTACTGTTTTAACGCTGATGGTGCCCAGTTAGACCTCAGCTCTCAGCAGTGAAAAGATATCTTTTATTTTCCCCCAGGGAACTCCATGGTACTGCGCAATGCCTCCGGTATCTAACCTCATTAAAGGAACTCATCTAACTCTGCCATACTGAGGAGACTCTCACCTCCCCCAAAGGCAATGACTCAAGATACTAATCAGGGCAAGGAGGATGTCTGAGGGTTTTTCCATCCACCACTTCAGTCTGGGCTATACTTTTCCTTCCCCCGTTATTGCAGCCGCAAACGCTGTGCTCTTGCTGCAGAGGAAGGCACCCAGCCACTTCTTGTGCGGACCGCCTCGGGTATATTTAAATTTAAGCTAAGTGCCAAATAATTAATAGTAGCCCTGAGCACACTCCGAAGAGACTATTTTCTGCCTTTCCATACTGTTCCCTCTTTACTGCTCTCTGTTACTGTATTCTTTAGTTTCTCTCATCATTTTACCTTTGCAGTCTTTCAGGGTTTGAGCAGAGGAAGACACCCCTTCTGAAGAAGACCCTTAAAGGAGACATGGCTCCTACATTTGGCCTTGAAACATAGTCACAGCTACTGACCATCATGGCTTTATTCCTGACTGTTGAAGAGATGAGCTAGGATCACCCTCAGGATTCAGAAATATGTCTTAATAAGACTTGACCTAACAACACCATACCAGTTAAAGATGCTTTGTTCACATCTCTGGAGATAAATTTGGGAAGTTCTGACCTTCTTGAAGTTATAAGTAGTGAAAAGACCGACAGCAACCACATGGAATATGGGGATTTTTTCAAAAAACGAGGACACCTCCACTCCCACTTACTTTCCCTGCCCCGGTCCTTCAGGCCTGTACAGCAGATCCTCGTCAGGACTTATTGCTAACAACACTGAACCTCCCCCAAAAGGTTATTATTAAAAGTCATTCATTACATTAATTTGCAACCTTCATTTAACGTCAGCAGACCTTTATCTTTCAGCCTGGGGGGTTATACCAGCTCCTGCAAGCCAAAGCCCAACCATAACAAGTGTCTCAGGTTGTAATTACAGGGTGATTTCCAATGATATCAACTGCTTATTTTGCCTCCATAAATTTTCAAGGCCAAAGGTTGCCTCCTTATTTCAATTCCTGTGTATCTAGATGGAAAAAAAAAATATCATTTAATAAACAGATAAATTATTGGAAAGAAAATGCGTTATGAATAAAGTCAGACAACCTATGGGTTTGCTTGAGGCAGGAGGAGAGGAGACAGGGGCTGGCTGAGGTGGGAGCAGAGTGTGCTCTCCACAGGCAAGGTGAACGCTTGAGAAACTGGCTGCTCTCTCTTTCATTAGGAGGGGAAAAGAGCGGCACAATTTCAGACTTCAATCCTCATTTCTTTGAGGCTGATAAGTTGAAATCGGTTCAAATTCCTCCCACATTTCTCCTCCTCCACCACCATGGTGCATTAAACCTTCTCAACCCAAAAAATTATGCCTGCTACTCCCTCAGCTCCCTCCTTCAACTGCAGGAGAAGCTGGGTCAGCCAGGCACTTAAGCAGCTGAGTGCTTGGCTGGGTCAGGGCTCTCCTAGTTTGGAAAACATGCTCTTGCAAGGGGTGTTTTAAGAAATTTAGGATGCTGTCTTGACCATGTTCCTTCATAATTCCTTAGCACAAAACTACAATCTCTCAAAATACTCTTGTTAGTTTCAGTATTTTTTTTTTCCAGAAATAAACCAAGATGAAATTTTATTTCAAGAAACAAGCAAAGGAACCAGGCATATTTATATTCTGATTTACACAATAATTAGAGATAAGCAACATAATTAAATCCTAGACTAATGGGAGGAGGAAGTTCTGAATATAAGGACTGAATTATAAGCAATACAATGCTAAAATATTTCTGATGTATGTTTTCTGGTCAGGATGAATAGTTATATTTAACCTGAGCCAAATTTCAGGAATGCAATACTTTCCATTTGAAAATAACATTGTGTTTCACATATTTTTTTATGGTTATGCAAGTATTTGATAAATACACTATTGATGGACTACAAGAAAGATAATATTTTACCTAAAGAAGGTGCACTGAGCCTAATACACAACAAAGCATAATGAATGTTTATGTTAGAAAGTAATTTTATAGATCCTATATTAAGAATTGTTATTTTTTTCTACAACCTGTCACATATACTTCTGTATTCATGTTAATTACAAGATAAAGAACTTTCTTTTTTAATTCAAGCCGTAACAAAAAAAAAAAAAAAAAAAAAAGTAATGAGTGTAAAGCCTAGAAACTGGAATTAATTGCAATAAATTTTTGTTAACTATAGGCATAAGGAATTTGGTCAGATGTTAGAAACACGTCCGACAAGACTATCCCAGCCTATTTAGAGGTCGTGAAATGCATCTCTCCCTTCAACAATGCAACTGTTGACAAGCTGCCAAAACTCTGAATTGCAAGTCCTCCAACCATGAATAAATCAAAGGAAATTCCAAGAAATACCTAAGGCATCTTAAATGACTTGTTTTGCTATAGTCACTGTAAATTCTCCATGAAGATATATGGGATCTACCACAAGTCAAACATGTTTAAGCCACCTTCAGTGGGTATTATGACTCTGTTGGTAAAGACTTGTTGTATATAATCCAATGCAAGGACTTGATCTGGTTC
>NW_008608880.1:0-60015 GCF_000691845.1 Merops nubicus | reverse complement strand
TTCCCTCCCCGCGCCCTGCCCGGCCTCAGCCTCCCCGGGGCCCGGCCCCGGGCTCCGGCCCGCCCTTGGAGGGGGGGGAGAGGTCCGTGCTTCGTCCTCGGGGGAGGGAAAGCCGGGGCTCAAGCATCTCTGCCTCGCTCTCCTCGGCTCTTCTTTTCCCTCCGTGTTCCCGAGGTTGTTCCTCCGGCATCACCCTTGCCCGCCCTGGCTGCCTCTTCCACCTTCCCCGCCCCCCCCGATTCCCTCCGTCGACGGGTGCAGCTGAACGTCTCGTTTCCTTTCAGTCTTGCGTTTATTTTCTTGAATATTTTTCGTCCCCGCCTCTGGAGTTGGTTGCTCTCTTTATTTTCTCCGTCTCTGTAGTGGGGTTGCAGACGCTGAAAAAAGGGGAAAGGTGGTAGAATTCTGCTAGGAGCTCCGCGGTTCCCTTTGTGCCCCTGCGGAGGCTCACCTGGCTGCGTGGCCTTGAGGTCACGGCTGATAAAAAAAGTGAATCTGTGCATAGGAGTTGCTGCCCCTACCTGGCTTTTCTTAGGACGTGCCGTCTGTGCTGCACAGCCTGCCAGTTTAGTGTCTAAATTAACGTATACCGGTGAAAGTTCTCTTCAGCCCTTCTGGCTTGTGGTTATTTTCTGTCATGAAGACTTGTGCTGAGTCTCACTGAGAAGCAGTCGTGTGGGTTTGCTCTGGTTAATACCAGTCTTAAAGCGTGTGGTGAGTGAACTACAGAATACTGAAAATGTGAACTGACCAGATTAAGAGTGTGAGGTGGGTTTATTTAGCGATCTAAATGAGTTGGGATGATGCTATGTGATGGTGTATCTAGTGACTGGGTTATAAATCTGACGTGCTCGGTGACCTTAGTTAGGATTTTGTATTCTATTAGTAAAATAGGTTAAAAAGCCCAGCTTACTTCTGAAATAATTTAAGGGATGCAGATGGAAAACTTTTTTTGTTAACATTCTGTCAACTTTCTTCCATCACTGCTGCTGTTTGTTCAGCATGTTTTTTGGCTAGATGTACTAAATGAGGTTTACGGGCTATGAGTTCATGAAAGCTTTATCAGCTTTAATTTCTGTCTCTGATACTCAGTCTTCTGTAAACTAGTGCATTTCTCAGGGAAGAGCTGAGGGCTGTGAAGGGCCTATGTTACAGATTTTTGTAGCTATGGGTTTTTTCATATAGTCACTGGATTGTGCTGGCCTGTTAAGATGAAGTCATCTTGTATTTCAGGGTGGGAGCTTTCATCTAGGCCTGAATTTAGCTGGCAGATAAACCTCTTGTACAAAGTTCTGAGTTGCGGCCTTCACTTTTTTGCTGTAGGAAGAACCTTCAAAATGTAAATCAGAAATCCTGTTTACAGTGTAAAAATATCCTTGTTATTGTTTTAACATTAGAAATCACAACAACATATCCAGTCCAAAACTTGTTAACATAGCTTATGGTACAGGCTGTGTTTTGTTATGGTGTACTTTATCATCCGAGCTAGGGCAAGTAAACCAGTGCAGATAATTTTGGTACTAACTGCACTGGTTTACACTTGCAGTCTGATTTAGGAGGGTACTTGGGAACAATACTTGCAAGGTGTATGCTGAGCATAGTCTGGTTCATATTAACAAGGTGTTAAAAGTGTGTTTCACAGGCAGCGCGTTAAAGCTAGAATATTTCGCCACAGATCAGAGACAAGAAGCAGTAGGATGGCAGCTGATGCCCTTTTTTGGCATCACTATGCTAGTGAGCAGATACAGGGGAAACGGGGCCACTTTCTGCCCCTCCAAAGGGTATGTTATTAAGTTCTGTACTGAAACAGTTTCCCCTCCAAAACTATATAAAGTTATCTTTTAATTAAAACCTTATTTTAATATGTTGTGTCTGCTCTGAGTGCTATACAGAACTGCTAGCAAAAAATCCAAATCTCCAGTTCAGTTGAAATATGCACTTGTCTCCTGTGTTTTCTACTCTGAAATTATTAATGTGAAATACTAGACTGGCTGTGTTGTGCTCTTAATTATTGCTCTTCTATCTTGGGCATGAAATGACAGGGAACAAAGTCTCAGTTTATTTTATATACTTGGTAAGGAGAGTGTTGGATGCGCTTGTAGTTAAATGCCATAGCAACTGTATTGTACTGTAGTGCCTGAGATACAAGCTATTATGATTAAATAAGATAACTTATCAATCAACAGACGTATAGGTGGTGCAGTTCTATACTGTGTATTTCTTATCTTGCTTTGATGGCTAATGCAGCAAGGATCTGCAGAAGCTTCTCCCTTGGGGGGCGGGGTAGAGGGCAAGATAGGAGTGTGCAGATGGAGATGTTTCCTGCAACTGCAAAATCCATTTACATTTGTACACTTTAATGAAGGCAACCCTGATGGTTTTGTTTTAGACCCGCACCTAGGGGACCACTTGGGAGATGCTGGTGATTTACAAGTGCCTTGTGCCATAAGGCTTGTTATCTAGAAAACAAGTGACTTAATTCTTATAATCCTTCGCTCTTTTCCTTGTCTTTCCTAATTCTTACTTTTCTGGATTATTGTATTAGGGACTTGTAAACAGCAAAATTACTTTTATTATCTTAATAAAAAGGCAAATGAAGTATTCTTAGGATAGTGCTGTTATGGCCAGCCTTCCATTTTGATTTTGCATCAGAGAGAATAATGTTTGAGAAATATTGATCACAACATAAACTAACAGCACAGGAAATAGAGAAAGATGTTGACTGAATAGTCTGTACATGAATGTTCTCTCATCTGGATTTGAAAATCCTTGAAGGTGTTTAACTATTTTCCCAAGTGCAGTAATTTTTAACTTAATCTGGTTTGGGGTAAAAATAAACTTGACAGAGCAATGTATTTATTGCTATGTTGTGCTTGCACTTTCTCAGCTTCGTAAGCAGAAAAAATCCGTTATCAGGCAACCCCTCGTCCTAATGTCCTCCAGTTAAACTCTGCCAAAAATGTTCATCCTTTTTTGCGGGCTTGCATCTCACTTGGAAATTTTGTTGCTGGAGGTGAAGTGGTTAATAAGTCGATATCCAAGTCAATATCCTTTTGTAACCTATTTTGGTTTTCAGTATTTCTGCATGTGAAACTAGGGGATGACCACAGTGCAAACAAAGTCTTCGCCAAAATCCTCAGTGCTTCCTAGGACTGCAGGACATTCTTTGAGCAGTTACTTAGTCATACGGTCATCTTTGTTACTCTGAATTAATTTATCCAAATATATGCAAATATTGTGTCGTTTTTTTTTTTTTTTTTTCCCCTTCTCTTTCACTTAAGAGGTATTTGGAGGGGTTTTGGTGTAAAGTTCTTTATGTGACTTTCCCTTTCTTTCACTAATAGTGGATTATTAACCTTAGAGTCAGCTGGGAACAACTTTCCAACCAACTCTGAAAGTTTCAGAACTACCTTTCAGGCACAATAAAATGTGAAAGGTTTTTGACAGTCTTCTCCTCCTCAAATGTGTGATTTTGTTTTTTTTCTTTGGGGAGAAAAAAAAAAGTCAAGCAACCTTTTAACAGGCTATACTTTAAAGACACTGGAACAGCAATAAAAAGCTGATTGTGTTGAGCTTTAAATTTCCAACGTGAATTATTCTTCCTCCAGTTGGTTAGTAGGAATTTGGCAAGGATGGTAATTTGACAGTATAAAACAAAAAACCTTTTTGGAAAGAAACGGTGAATAGGGATGTGATAGGGATGCTCTGTTTTACATTCTGATTTTTGGAATCCCTTTTTGTCATCAGGCAAATATCACTGCTGCAAATAACAGCATATAAATAAAGATGAATGCAGTTGGAAGAAATCAGTCTTGAAGCTTGGCCGTAAGGCCATTTTCTTGGCCTTAATTTGACTTTGTTGTTGCAAAAATATCTTTGTGCTACTGATGTGCTATAGAAGAGTGATATTAGAAGTTAAGGTTCAATATTTGAAGGTTAAAGTAATAACTGAAAAGAAACTTTGAAATATTTGATAGTAGTTTTTTGGAAGTTCTGCTCCTTCTCCTGTCTCACAGAAGAGCCATGCTTTTAGTGGATGGATAATTTAAACTGCAATCTGAGAAGAGACTCGAAACAGAAAACAGACAGGAATAGAATGATCTGCAAGGCATAGATATTTATATTAAAAGAGGAAAATAAAAAAGCTTATGAGATTGATGGTTGCATAATATTTTCTTTTGAGATTGTCCAGGGTAGCATTTGCATCTCTCTGGGGGTCAGATTGATGATCTGGAGTGGCAAGGGTCAGAAACAGCCTGTAAGTTTTTTGTGTTAACTATGGCACTGATCTGGAGAGAGTACCCTGTAATGACAGAGTGAGCGTGGAGATTGAATGTGTGCTTTTGGGGAGCACGGGCTGTGTGTGGCTGTTGATACCTAGTAATTACCACATGCTGGCCTGTGTGATGAGGAGAACAGGGAGCTGATGCAAGTTAGCCAATCCTAATACATCCGCCTTAGTGCAACCATCAGAGTGGAGAATTAGGGAATATAATTGGTGGCCAGTTACCAGCTTCTGCCCTGTGGGGAGAAGGCCCAGGTAAGTGTTTTCCTTCAGTCACTCAGACTGCTGGCACTTGCTTAGCCTGAGGTGGGGACAGGAAAGGAGCAATCGGAGCTGCTTTTCCTGCTCTCCCCTGCGATGCTGCAAGTGGCCCACAAGCTGTGCAGGCAGCGGGGACAGGGCAGCAGCTGCCTGCTCTCCATTCAGCTCAGAGCCGTCTTTGGGATTAGTGGAAGTTGAGAGGTAGCAATTTCTCCTGTCTGCCCAAAGGAATGGGATGGTGGCTTAACAGTTGAAGAATGCAGCTAAGGACACTTGCATTTTATAGGTAAATAAACCTTTTCTTAAAATAACACGGTCCAGCCCATGGAAGCAGACTGATGCAGCCACATACACACACTGTGAAAATATAAGCCTTAAAACCTTAATAAATCATGTTTAAAAAAAAACAAAACAAACCAAGTCATCTCTCCTATACCCCTTCATATAATTTTTTAATCTGTTGCCTGCCTTCCATCAAATGTGACAGATGGTAGAAGTCTTAAAGATGGAAAGTTTCTGCAAGTTTCTTAAAAATAGGTGTTATGTGATAGTGAAAAGATCCCGTATGCTGCTCCACTGAGGGAGAGCCTGCATCAAGAGGCCACATCCAGGAAGTCAGGCTCCCCAAAGGCAACATGACAGATGCCCCAGTTTCACAGGTGGATTTATTGGTACTCTTGAGACCAGATGTATATTTGTAGGGCACCAGGCTCTGTTATTTCAGTGAGCTCCTTGTTTAGGAGTGAGGATCTACAGCCTACAGAAGAGTTAATACTTACCAACTGAGTAGGCGTACAGCTCAACTTGACCTGAAAACGAATACTTTGCCAACATGGTAATTTTTTAAAATGCTTTTTATGTTGATGCTTTGTCATTGCTTTCAGCTGTGATCTAGAAATGAATTAACTGGTCAATTTGATATGTAATAAAAATATTTCATGACAACTTGCTGTGGAATATTTCACAGCATAATTGAGCTTGGAAGGGGCTTCTGACGTCCTGTAGTCCAACCTTCTACTCAAAGCAGGGCTGATGTCAAAAGTAGATCAAGTTGCTTAACTTGTCTACTCAAAATTTCCAAAATCTCCGGGGATGGAAGTTCCACATCATCTCTGGGCTGCATCTGGTTTTAGGGTTAAACCAATTGCCCAGTGAAACTTTTCCTCCTAGCCACAACCAACCCTTGCCTCTTGTCCTTTGTACCCTTTACCTCTGAGAAGGGTCTGGTTTGGTTTTATCTGTAATCCTCTTTTACATAATGTAAAAGAGCAATGAGGTGCTTTCCACATAACCACCCTGGTCCCCTTTTCCCCTGCCTCCTAGCCTATACAAACCCAGTTTCCTCAATTTTTTTCTTGTATGTCATGTCCTTCAGCCCCCTGGGCATCCTAATGGTTTTCTGCTGGATTTGCTCCAGCAGTGGGAGAGAGGAAACCTGGATGCAGTATTCCAGATGTAGCCTCACAACAGTAATCACTTTCCTTGACCTGCTGGATACGCAGTTAGTAACACAGCCCAGCCTGTGAGCTGTGGGCAGGCACTGATAACGGGTGAGCTTGAATGTTGTTCCAATAATTCAGAAAATACTTTTATTTGCACTTGAAGTAAAGTATTTTAGGAGCTTTTAAAAATAACACCTGAAAAAAAAACCCAAACCACATAACATTTTATTAAGTTACCTCAATTGTATTTGATTTTGATTTCCAAATCACTCAAATGAAGCATATGGAGCCATAAACTTATTTTAGAATAGAACTGAACTTTTATTGTGTTGTAAATTAAATTAATAGTGTATGTGAAATGATGCAAAGTGTAGTTTTTCAGGTGATTTATCTGTGTAAAACCTAGATTCTGTTAATTGCTAGGTCAGTTGTTAAAGATAGTTGTTTGCGTGTGAATTAATCTCCTTTTCAGACAGAAGCTTATTTTCCGTTATAACAGCCTCTGGGCATATGAAGAAGCTATTCTCAAACTCAGGTTCTTGCAAGGTACATTAAAAGCCCAACATGCATTTCTTCCTTGTCAGCTTTGACCAGGCAGATTAATAAGATCTAAATAGTAATCATGGAATGGCTTAAGTTGGAAGGGACCCTAGGGATCATCTAATCCAGCCTCCCTGCCATGGGCAGGGACACCTCTCAACTGGACCAGGTTGCTCAAGGCCTCATCCAGCCTGGGCTTGAACACCTCCAGGGAGGGGTATCCACAGATTGTAATAAATGCCATGAGTTCAAATGGGGTTATTTGATGAGTTGTTGGTAGATAGATTGGCAAGATGAGGATTCTCGTGCTCCATTGATGTGGAGAGGGTTGGTTTCTGTTTTGGGGAGCATTCCTGTCTGCACCCCTTTCTGCTGAGTGAGACCTGGTGCAGAGGCACCCTCATGTCCCCTGCCAAAGGGCCTGCACTCCAGCTTCCACTCCGGGGGCTGCTGCCCCGACTGCCAGAAGGTGGCTGTGTGCCTCCTGGGCAAGGCTGCCTCTCAGGGGTGGATGACATAGCGATTTTGATTTGTGTGTGGATATAGATATGGCTTGTGGAAAGGTTTGATTAGAAATATCATTTCAGTAGATTTGGGCAGTATCTTCATTACAGTCCAGTTTTTTAGTAGAGATGTGCACGCGTTTTTATTATCTATCTTGTTTAGCAGCACCTAAAATCACAACAACCTAAGTTCTGTTAAGGGAAAAAAATCTCTTCTCTTGCAAGTTCTTCTTTTGTATTTTAAGAGAATTTTCATAGAATACCAAAATACTCTGTGGTGATTAGAATGTAAATGAGAGTTTTTGTTACACAGTAGAAAGTAGTTTCTCTGTGTTGTGGGCATGTTTTAAGTACCAGCAACTAGCAATTAGCCTCCCAGTTTATAATATGCAATTTTTACTTCATTTTGCAGTTTTCCTTAAAATTAGCAGCTGTCACTGTGGTACCTTACTTCTTACTTGTTTGGAAGGGAGGCAGTTTGTCCACCAAATATTGCTGATATGTCCTGAGTAAAACTTGGAGTAATTTGAGCACCAGAAATCAATACTCCCCAAATAGCTTCAGCCCAGAATTTGCCTGATTTTATTGAGATTTGGATGGTACAGAGTAGCCCAAATGACATTTGTGCTGACTTTTATATTGAATTTTTGAGTGTTCCATAATTGTGAAAAATCTTCTTAGTTACAATAGCCAACATGTCTTAATGCTGATGCTCTGTCTGAACAAAACACAAAACTATTAATATGTTGAGGGGCTGGGATTTACTGTTGGCATGTCTTTTTAAAAAGATGGAAAAACATGCAAAAAATGCCTTGTAAGCTGATACTGAAGGGAATTAGCTTCTGATACTGGTGAAGGACTAGTGGGCTTGGGCTAGTGGTTTGATTTCTTGTTTTGTTTTCCGAGTGGAATGTTTAACCGTAGTGGAGTAGCCATGAGCTTGCTTTATTTAGTGCTTTGTGATAGTTTTCATTTTGCACTGATGTTTCTGCAGGTTTAGGAATACTTCTGCTTCTAAATACGCATGAATGATTTTGTTCAGTGATGTATTTTTTATTTTCTGTTGGAGTGAAACACTGTGAACTATCTATTCTGAGTGTTCATATCATATGGAAATAAGCTCATTACTGAAAAAATATAGCAGCTGTCTGGATCTTTTTTCCTTTTTCTAAAGCTGATTTTAGGAGGAGTATTTGGGATGTAAGTGAAATTAGAACCTTTCTAGACAAAAGAGTGAATGACGTGGAGGGGTCTGTTGCACCGTTATCCCTCAGCTCTCTGCAGTGCTCTCCCTTCTCCCTGGGGAGGCAGGAGCGTTTCCCGCACACACCGTGGTGCCGCTGTGCTGCCAAGGGGCGGTGCTTTCCAGGCTCTGGAGCGACGGTGGGTGTGGAACTGACCTGCCGTCGCTCTCTCGGTGGCTTTTTGTTGCCTCTTGAGAAGCCATAAGCACAGGAGGAGGAAGTCAGCACTGCATCAGCTCGTGTGTGGAGGTTTAGCTTACATGACAGCCGGGCCTAGACACTTAAGCTGTGGTTTCCATGACTGACTTGTGCTGATCTCAGGCTGTGCTGCTTCTAAATGGGCAGCCTTTCCTTCCGTGCTTCACATCAGGTCATTCCTTCCCCCACTCTTGTGCTGGTGCTTGCATCACTCTAGAGTTAGCTGTGTTCAGAAACTCATTCAGCTGAAAAGTTACTTCAGCAAAAATGTGAAGGTGGTAAGTCAGTGTGACTGACGGATGTGACCCCATGAGTACTAGTGCTGACACAGGAAGGGAATAGGAGTGCACAGGTAAAGAGTTCTTTGCTTTGACTTTGAGCTCCTTCAGTTCTCTGAATTGGCACAAAGAAAGCCACTGCTCCAACCCTGAACGTGAGCAAGGGGCAGGGGCAGCTTTGTTAGGCACAAAGAGGAGGATGAGCCAAAAACACTCCTTTTGATTCACTGAGCTCCAAGGCTGTCTCAGATGTTGGACTCTTACAGTTTTGCCCTGAAATTGATTCCCGTGGGAATGATCTTTAAGTTGATAGAGAGAGAAGAAAGATAGTGACGTTTGATATCATAATATTTTATTGAAAGCAATGGGTGCTTTTGGAAGGAGGCACTTATTTCATGAATAGCCACAGGGCCTTTAAACATAACAGTCAAGTTCGTCTAAATGTTAAATTTGGTATGGATGCTATCAAAGGAAATACTGGCAGTGGAGAACCTGTTAAGCTCTGAAATGGGAAGGATAAATGGGAAGACAAGAAGTAGACAAAATACTAAGTTGTAAGAGTTGTTTGTTTTCTGGAGGCCAAGTTGAAGTGGCCTGGAGTAGGCATGTATGATGATTTGAAGTCACAGTGCTGCACAGCTGAAAGTACAAAAAGAAAAATGCGTACTAGAAAAGATTAAGAGGACATTTTTTTTTCCTAGCAACTAAGGTTGCTCAAAACACCATGAAGTTAAACATCTTTAGCCAAACAATACAGAATCTTGGGTGAAATAGCTAATATTTTTCTAATACTAATGTTAAGGTGTAGTTCTAGAATTGCTGCTCTTCATAGTTCTGCTTAAGAGATGCCAACAAAACACAAATCATCTGGTCTGCCACACCCAGGATTATGCATTGACTGAGCTTCTGGCCAAAGTGATTTATTTAACAGGCTCCATTTTGCATGAGTAGCTATTTGTTTTCAAAATACTGGGAGTGATTTAAGGAATTAAACTATTAGGTCATCATTATGTGCATAGTTAATTGTTTAATGTTGTAATGCTATGGAAGTTCCATCAGATTGTACTTTCCAAATCCTGAACAATAAAACAGTACTTTTGTAACCTATTCTTTGACTAGATAGATGAAAACATCTACAAGAGTTTACAAAAGTGCTGTAAGATTTGTGGTGTGAAGGACAATAACCTGTAGTAGATCAGAAACTGCCAAGGAGTAGAACCACTTACGAGTAATTATTCACTTTTGTCATGGGAGGACAGAGTTGACGTAATTGTAACAGAAACCTTTAATACTAGGATGGATTTTGAGTGCTATGAGAAAGAGGACTGATACAGTAGGTGATAAAGGTGAAGATAATACATTCACCTACTGACCCAGTGAGCTTCAGAAGTTATTTAAAAGCGTGACAGAGCAGTCTGCAGTGATTACTTGTGCACCTTGCTATGGACTTGTGATAATTACTAATTGTCCTTTTTTTTTTTTATCTATGTAGAAGTGATTATTTTCCCAATTTTTGGAAAAGAAAAAAAATAAACTTTGTAAGAAATACCTAAAGTAGTTATGTTTGTCTTCTATATTAAAAACAGAACCATAACAGTGATCATCTGGGGATGTGCAACAGACAAAAAGGGTCAAGAATACGGATAAACTTGTGAGGAGTTTGTAAAGTATGACAGCTGCTTTGCAGAGGGGTCATGATAAAATGTTTACAGACAGGGATTCGTATTTTCTTAGCCCCAAAGCAGTAATCTATCCACTGATACTAGAACCCTGACAAATGAAAAACTGCTTCAAAAAACCCAAAATGACATCAAAGCAAACCCAAGATTTTCAAACAGCATACAAGTAGAATTCTCAGGTATGGTCAGATAACTACTACAGATTGGATCACATCTATTATACAGTTTTTTAATGTTTTCTTGTTGCTCAGTCTTCCTCTGCTGCCATTTTTCTAGCATGAGATGCAAGAAGATGGGGAGAAATTGTGAGTTTCAGTGTCTGTGGGCAGCCAGATGTCACAGCAGTGCATATTCTTTCTTTCCTCAACAAAAGCAAGGCTCTGTTGAGTTAATCATGGCCCAGCAAGTGATGCCCACCAAGCCACTCTATCACCCTTCCTCTCCTTCCTCCACAGAGCAAAAGGGGAAAGGAAAACAAGATAGACAAACCCTTGTGGGTAAAAACAAAGGCAGTTTAATTAGCAAAAGCCAAGCAATGTCACGCATGGAAGCAAAGAGAAAAGAACAGACTTATTCTCTACTTCCCATGTGCAGGCGATGTCTGGCCCCCTCCTGGGAAGCAGGGCTCCAAAACGTGTAGCGGTTGCTCCGGAGGACCAAGGAGTAGCCCCCCTCCCCTTTGTACTAGCTTTATAGGTGAGCTGACATCATATGGTCTGGAATATCCCTTTGGTCAGTTGGGGCCAGCAGCTCTGTTTGTGTTCTCCCCAAGCCGCTGCCCCCCTTGGCGAGTGAGCCTTGGCGCTGCACGAGCACTGCTCAGTGGCAGTCACAACACGGGTGGTATCAGCACCCTGCTGACTCCCAGCACCAAAACACTGCACCAGGAGGGCTGCCGTGGGACAATCAGCTCAGCCAGACCCGATACAAAGGGTTAAGATAAATCTGAGGTTGTCCTCTAATTTATAACCTGGGGTAATTTTCTGACACGCACAACAAATGGTGGAGAATTCAGCATGCAGATAATGATGAGAAGAGGTCTATTTCTTAAACACTAAAACTTTTGGCAATTCAATACATAATTCTTGTATCTAAGCTTACTCTGAAGTATCTTCATTTTGAATTCAAGTTTTTTGGCCTCTTCTTTCATCATAAGCTGTTAGTGCTTATGCATGTTTCCCAAAGGCTGAGAAGGTAATACATACAGCTGTCTTCTAATAAGCAATGGGGAGTGTTTATAAAATACCAACAGGTACTTTAAGAGTGCTGAATTACAATTTGTTTGACTTTAGTCCTTCGGAGTAGGGTGAAAAAGTACATGGCATTTGTACTGTTAAAATCTTTTTGTGGCTTGAAAAGCAACTAGAGCTTTAAGGCTGAGTTGGATTTAGTTTGGTTTTTTTAAGAGTAATATTTAGGTAGCTCTCCATTTTCATGGATCTGCCAACTTTATTACATGGTAGGAATTAGTTTGTAAAACTAAATCTTTAATGGTGAAAAGTATAAGTGTATTAACATGCCCTTGTTCCTATAGTATTTTTTCCTGGATTCACAGCTGAGAAGCCTGGGAGATGTTCTGTTATTGAGAACCTCTTCTAGAGAAAGCTAATAAATCAAAATGAAAACTGAGCAAGACATGAGTTGTCTTTTTGTAAACCAAGGTCTGCTAAAACAAGGGAAATATATCTTAATATGAAGAGACGTCTATTCCTTTTAAAACAAGTTGCCGATTCTGTAAGTTAGTGCTAATAAAACAGGTCTAATGGTCTAAAGGTCAAAAATATTATGAATAAATGGAATAAAATAACAAGCATTTCTAGTAAATGTAGGTATTTACAGTTGAGGACAAAAAGTATATTCAGAGGTATAAAAATGACATGTTATTTCATGTCCTTGAATCTGAAACTGTCTTTGAATACTTTTATCCTTTTCCCATTTTTTTTCTCTTTGGTAAAAGAATAGTACACTGTAGCTGCTCCCTGCATTTTAATCATACAGAATCAGATACTAATTATTCTGAAGAATATGAAAGGGTTAATATCTGATTAGTATGATTTAAAAAAAAATCAACCCCAACAAAAAAACCACCCACAACCAAAGACAACCGAAAAAACCTAAACAGTCCCCTCCACAAATCTGCACCCGTAACACCACCTTTCCTCAGTCTCCAGACTTAGAGTGGACAGTCTGTGACAGTACTGCTGGTTATTATTCTATCATAATACTGCATTATTGTACTTACAGCAATCTTAAAAAGAAATTTAAGCCATTTGCATTGTAACTTGATAAACGTCAGCGTGTTGTAGAAATGTTAGCAATTGAGCTGAATGTAGATTGAATGAAAAGATTAAAGATCTTCATAGATCAGCTCGTTTGCTGGGAATTATTTTTGCTTTTCCTTTCCTGGCTGTAAGCAGAATTATTCAATATTTCAGAATGATTCTTGTCCCTGGATATGCCCTTGGAATCTTGTTTCCACAGCAACACAAAGCTAGTGATAAAACAACCCTTTAAATAAGAGACTGATTTGAAGTTCAAAAGTTGTAATTAGGATGTTTGCCGGTAGCATTGTGTATTTTTATGTATGCATATGCAGAGAGCAGCCTGAAAAACAGCCATAAGCTGTAGCAGTGTTGGAAGGCTGTCCCCATGGTGGGGTAAGCCTTCAGGCAGCGTGGCAGAGGAGTGCACTGAGGATGGGGGTGCCGCCAGAGTAGGCAGTTGTTTTTCAGTGGTTGTATGAAGAAACAGCCCGCTGTGGGATGTAACTTTGCCAGGAGCTGGCTCCTTTCCTCGCAGCAGCTGCAGCGTGCTCTCACTTGTTCCAGTTCTGCTCCAACATTAAACGTGAAGAACAGAAATGGATGGAAGAACATGCAGCAGCCATTGTGGGTAGAAGGAGCTAACCTTTGGCACTTGTCCTGATCTGTCTGGTGAAAAGCTTTCCTTCCTTGAGGAGGAATCATAGAAACAGAACTGTTCTTGTTGGAAGACACCTTCAAGATTATATATAAAGTCCAGTCATTAACCCAGCATTGCTGGGTCACCACTACACAATGTCTCTCACTGTCACATCTACATGTCTTTTAAGTGCCTCCAGGGATGGCGACTCTGACCGGGCAGCCAATTCCAGGGCTCTACAACCCTTTCAGTGAAGAAATTTTTCCTAATATCCAATCTAAATCTACCCTGGTGCAACCTCAGGCCATTTCTTCTTGTCCTATTGCTTGCTACATCAGAGAACAGACCTGCCTCTGCCTTGCTACAGCCTCCTCTCAGGTAGTTGTAGAGAGCAAGGTGGTCTCCCCTTGGCCTCCTCTTCTCCAGGCTAAACAACCTCAGCCACTTCTCACACGACTTGTGCTCTAGACCCTTCACCAGCTTTGTTGCTCTTCTTTGGACATGCTCCATCCCCAAAATGTCCTTCTTGGAGTGAGTGGCCCAAAACTGAACCCAGTATTTCAGTTGCAGCTTCACTAGTGCTGAGTACAGGGACACAATGACTTCCCCAGTCCTGCTGGCAACACAGGATACAAGCCAGGATGATGTTGGCCCTCATGGTCACCTGGGCACATGCTGGTTCATGTTCAGGCAGCTGTTGATCAACACCCCAAGGTCCTTTCCTGCCACGCAGCTTTCCAGCCACTCTTGCCCAAGCCTGGAGCATCTCAGGGTGGTGGTGTGACCCCCGCCTGGCTTTGTTGAACCTCATGCCGTTAGCCTCAGCCCATTCACCCAGCCTGGCCAGATCCCCCTCTAGAGCCTCCCTGCCTTCAAGCAGAACAACATACCTGCCTAACTTGGTGTTATCTGCAAACTTAATGAGGTGCCCTTGATCCCCTCATCCAGATCATTGATAAAGGTGTTTAAACAGAACTGGCCCCAGTACTGAGCCCTGGGGAACACCGCTTGTGACCAGCCACCAACTGGATTTGACTCCATCTAGTGCCATCCAGCCAATTTTTTATCCAGCAAAGCGTATGCCCATCCAAGCCATGAGCAGCCAGTTTCTCCAGGAGAATGCTGTGGGAGATGATGTCCAGAGCTTTACTGAAGTCCAGATAGACAACATCCACAGCCTTCCCCTCATCCACTAAGCGGGTCACCTTGTCATAGAAGGCAATCAGGTTCGTCAAGCAGGACCTGTCTTTCATAAACCTATGCTGATTTGGCACGATCATCTGTTTGTTACTGTATGTGCATTGTGATGGCACTCAACATGATCTGCTCCATAACCTTTTCTGTCATTGAGCTCAGACTGACAGGCCTGTACTTCCCTGAATCCCCCTTCCAGCCTGTCTTGTGATGGGCGGCACGTTTACTTACCTCCAGTCAACTAGGACCTCCCAGGTTAGCCAAGACTGCTGATAAATGATGAAAAGTGACTTGGTGAGCACTTCTGCCAGCTCCTTCAGTACCCTTCAGTGGATCCCGTATGGCCTCATAAACTTTTGCATGTCTAAATGGTGTAGTAGGTCACTAACCATTTCCTCGTGCATTATGGGGGCTTCATTCTGCTTCTTACCCTTGTCTTCCAGCTTAGGGGGCTGGGCATTCAGAGGACAACTGTACTTGCTATTAAAGAATGAGGCAAAGAAAAGTGTTCAGCACCTCAGCCTTTTCCTTGTCCTTGGTCACTGTACTTGCCACCACATCCATTAGAGGATGTCGATTCTCATTAGTTCTCCTTTTGCTGTCAATTCATAGAAACATTTTTCTTTTCTTTTATGGTACTAGCCAGATTAAGTTCTACTTGGGCTTTGGCCTTTCTAATTTTCACCCTGCATAGCCTTGTGGAATTTTTGTAGTCTTCCTGAGTGGCCTGCCCCTTCTGCCGTTGGCCATGGACTTTCTTCCTGAGTTCCAGGCAAATGTCTCTGTTCAGCCAGGCTGGCGTGTCTTATGGCACTTCTATCATTTCATGATCACAGTGCCCAAGCCCAAGACATCCTCCAACCTTCACAGCACCCACAAGTACTTCTCTGTGAACCACAGGTCTAGCAGGGAGCCTTCCCTAGCTGGCTCTCGCCAGCTGTGCCAGGAAGTTCTCTTCCACACACTCAGGGAACCTCCTAGACTGTTTCCTCCCTGCTGTATTGTATTTCCAGCAGACATCTGGTAAGTTGAAAAGCCCCATGAGAACAAGTGGTAGTGATTGTGGGACTTCTCCCAGCTGCTTATAGAGTATTTAATCTGCTTCTTGGTCTTACTTATACATCTATAACAGACTCCCACCGTATCTGCCTCGTTGGCCTTCCCCCTGATTCTTAGCCATAGGCAGTCAACCCTACCATCACCATCATTATGCTCAAGACCATCAAAGCACCCCCTGACACGCAAGGCCTGTCCCTTCTGAAGGAGTTCATGGGACGCGGGTTACACGTCAGAGGTTCCCCTGAGCAGTCTGCATGCTGCTCTCAGGGCTGCTCAGATACATTGCATTTGGAAACAGCCCCACCATGGGCTGCTTTTTTTTTTTTTTTCTGGTTGATACCAGAGCAGTAGAAGGGTAGAACAGTAGCTTTGACTGTTGTGTGGCGCAACTTGTGCTATAAATGTTCATTTGTTTATTTTGTACGGCTGTATAAGATGTTTTGCTTAGTAAAAACTTTATTATATATTTACAGGATACTTAATATTAGGAATGAGAAGCTTTACTGCTAGGGGTTATATTGATTTTCATGTGGTGTCTTAAAAGTATCTAAATAATGATGCTATTGCAGGTTGTCACAGGATTGTAACCACAGCTTGAAATAGGAATAAAGTTGGGTATACTGATGTTGGGCAATTGCAAAATCTATGTTTAATTTTATCACGTTACAGCTAAATAGCTCTCACAGCAGAATGGTTGCATCAGTTTGTGAAGCTGCACATCACTGGGGTGGAAATAAACCCATCCTTCTGAATATTTAAAGTGTCATTAGCTAGATTAATCATAACATGAATAACACAGACTATTAAAGGGAAAGTTCTGTGCGCAATGATTGGTACCTGTAGCTAATGATTAGAAACTAAAACCTATATGTTAGCCCTCTAGAAGTTGTTAATATGTGAACCATTATTCCCACTTTACAGCTTTTTATCTTCTCTGGGAAAAATATCTAGATAATAGACGGTTCTTGCCATTAGGAGTCCCAGTTAACTCCTTCAGTGAAAATATATACAGTTTTTGTGAGATTTAGTAGAAGCTGGCAGTCTAGACAGCTAGGTTAGGCTGTGCACACTGGGACAGCACTTCCAGAATGCAAATAATCTGAAATTAGGATGGGCTGGGTGGTGGATGGGATGTCTACATGGAGTGATTCCTTTGTGGACTGTAGGGGGAGCACAGGTGATTATTAGTTGTAAAATTAGATTTCTAATTCTAGCTGAGGCTAAGCAAGATGAATCCTACCTTAAGTGATAAGCTGCTATATTAACTGCAGTGGGTTAATGCATTGAGGGATTGGATTTGCACTTTTTATAGTTGGTTCGTTTGCAAACACTACAAATACACTGCACGAGCAGTGTGTTTCTTCAGCAGAGTTCTGGAGAGGAGTGGGGAAATTTGGTGTTGATGGCAGATGGCGGTTGGATGGAGATTGTGAGGAACAGGGAAAGCTTTTGGAAATGATTCAGCCTGACCTACAAAAGACACGTTTTTTTTTTTAGTTTATGGTGTTTCCTGGGTAGTGAACTAGATATTGCTGTATGGTTTCATGTGGTAGCATGTGTGCATGAGAGAACGCGTGGCTTTCCACTTCTACTGAAGTGCAGTCTAATCTGCAGCTTTTACAGTCTTCCACAGCACATGTGCAATTGAAGGAGCACTGTTTTTTAAAGGCTTAAAGAATTTATTCAATGCCCTATTTGCTTTCAGGGCTGTGACTGGAAATGTGAAATGGCGTTAACTTTATAATGCAGATTCTCTGTGTACCTGTATTTATATTATAATTTTTATATATTTATATTTAAAATATTATGCACAACAAGTGTACCTAACTATTTGTGTGATTAGCTTCTTGCTCATAGGAATTGAGACAATCTTTCATATTCATTTAATCAAGTTACAGAAAGTATTCAGGAAGTGTGAGAACAGAAATAAATACAGCGTCCCTTTTAATGTTTCAGTTAGGTAGGATTTTGGTTTTGCTCTCCTTAGCTAAGGCTTTGCAGTGATAGCAGCAATGCATGCGTAGCTACACTAGTGTGGTGAGATCTGATACGAACAGAAAAATGACTGTGTGCAGAATGTGTGCTGGAGAGGAAACTGATTGCATCTTTACTGCAAGTAGTCGTCCCTTTTCCGTGCTGAGTCATGTGCTTTATAGCTGAACTGTCCGAAAGCAAAGTTATCCACCCTTTTTAAATAGCAGCATAAACCTTTTGTGAAGAAAATGCAAGAGCTATAAGTGAAACAGTCACAAGAGGGGAAATTTTGGTGTATTAATGAATTCAGGTTCATTGAATCTGTACAAGGAAAGGTGCATATTTTTCATCAGTAACCAACCTTTGCTTGAGAAGCAATAACTTAGACTTTTATCAAATATTTTAAGAGATCAGGAGCTTTTATTAAAGCAGCATGAATTCGTACATATTAGCATTTTGTCTTTTTCTGCTCTGTATAGCTGCTGCTGTCCAGTACTTTGAAAGCAAGTAAGATTCCACACTGTGGCAGAAATAAAGTGCTTGTCAATAAAAAGGAGGTAGAAGGTTTGTTTATAATGATAAAATGTTCTGTAGGATTCTTTCATTTCTTTCCCAAATACAGGTTGTTCATGCTTCAGAATTATTTGTAGTTCTGTTTTCTACTTGTGACCTGCCTTACTGGTATATCGTAAACACTGTAGGTGATTAACTGATTAATGGGGAAAATTACTGTAGATGAAGTGCTCTTGGAGGCTATGCCAAGTTCCACTTATGGCACTTTGTTATTATCTATTTTGGGACTTACGAACTGCTAATGTGTTATCTATACATATGTAATAGCAACAGCTGTAATGAATACTTGCTTAGCATGTGGAATTTCAAAGCACCCTGTGGAGCATTTGAGTTCAGTGTTTCTAGAGGCAAATAAATTGTGCAGTCTATCTGTGGTTATAGACAGGAGTTACAGGTGCAGACAGGTCAAAGTGAATCTCTGGAAAAATGATGCAAAAAATCGGCAGCACTGCGTATGCGTGAGCTGTACGAAGAGCTTACTGGCAGCACAAATCCTGTGTCATTTTTATAGTGAAAGTGAGAAGCGTTAAACACTTTTGCACGCAGTGGTAATGGTGCTGTCTCAAACACTTTGTTGCACCATAAATCTGCTTAGTGGTAGAAGAAGCTTGATGTGGCCAGGCATTTGAATTCCTTTTAGGTCTCATTTTCTAATTGGATTTTCATATTTCATTTTGCTTTATCTGATCACCAGATACCTGGACATCTCAGCAGAGTAAGGCCAATTATGAAAATTTTAAAGAATGTTCTGGGACTCAATTATAGAAAATTGCTGCAGTGTAAAGCCTGTTTGGCTAATATGTTAATACTTTTATATGAAATAGTTGAGGCTAACATAAATGTTTAAATGTAGGCTTGATTATTTTTCTGTTTCTAAACAATGCAGCAGTGAGCAAAAAGAAATTTGAAAGGAAAAAGAATCATATACACACATTCAAATTCGAATTCATTAAATTGCCACATAATTTAAATACAGACAGAAATTATTATAGTGGAATGCTTTGTCATTCCTGTAAGCAAGACCATAGAAAACATCCTAAAATTTGTAAGGCAGCATAAATTTTTTACTAAATAATAACCTGGGTCCAAATTTTAGAAAATTATGTATGTTTTACTGAGCCTCTTTAGTAGGCTCAGGCTGTGATAGTTTCCATAAACGCGTAGGCATTTTGAACAGAAGTACTGGGACAGCGTTACTGGTATAGCTGGGAATGCTGTTCTGAGGTTCTGACAGTACTGTAGACGTAGCAGCCAGTGTGTTTGGTAATTGAGGTCACAATCACAGCATTACCTTGTAGTACTGCTGCTTGCTTTTTCTTCATGTGTGTAGTTGGATGTGTTCTTTCTCTTTTCAAACTCAGTTACATTTGGAGTTGAACTTGGAAAGCTGTTTTCTTAAATTTTCTATCCCTTTTGTTCTTCCATGTCTGTTCTTCATGGAGGTGCTGACAGTGTAGCTTGATGGAGTATTAGAAGGTTTTGACAACTGGAATTACTTGCAGGAGTTAGACATAAGATGTGGAATTTTTCTGCTTGAAAGGTGATTTCTGAAGGCTTTTCTGTGCCCAAAGTGAATGGTTAGCTCAAGATGAACTTCTCTCAAAGTTATTGATTACAGTATATAGAAGAAGACTCAAACTTGTTTGTTCCACAAGCTGATAAAGAAAATGAATTCTTTCTTTGCTCAAGTACCTCATAGTCAGCAGACTCTTAAGTGAGTTGGGAAAGCTAGGGACTTTTAGACACCCAAGTACGCTAGTGATAGAACAGCAGTACTTTGTTCATCAGACTAAAAGATACATATGCTGCTCTTGCGCCTCTTCACTTGATAAAAATAAATGTAAACCAAATGCACCACCCATATACTCAACTGAATACACATTCTTCTGTTGTGAACTGAATGAATTTAATATTCCTTATAACTAATGTTACTGATTCTCTTCTAGTTCTGCCTATGATAATGTCAACAAAGTGCGAGTTGCTATAAAGAAAATCAGCCCTTTTGAGCATCAGACGTACTGCCAGAGAACTCTGAGGGAGATCAAGATCCTGCTGCGCTTCAGGCATGAGAATATTATTGGAATAAATGATATTATCAGAGCTCCAACTATTGAACAAATGAAAGATGTGTATCCTTTCAAAGTTTTGAGTTATTCTGTGTAGTTGGTGATGGTTGCCACATTCTCTGTTTAGATTATTTCTTCCTTTTTCAATCTCTTCCTTACTAAATTTTAATAAAAGTTAGCTTCTATTATTGTAAATTGAGAGGCAAGTTCATAGTGTTTGATCAGTTTATAGACATATTTGATATGTAGGTGAACACTAGTTTTATTTGTTCTTTTTCAGGAAAGAACAGGAATAAAATGCTAATTTCAATCCTCCAAGGCAAAGAATTCGATGTTGAAGAGGTCATTTAGCTTAGTCACTTAATCCTAAAACTATATTTGCTCGTAAAGAGCTGTGGTTAGAACTGATTGCTATGAGGAGGGGAAAAAAAATGGTCAGACTGCTATAATTTTCTAAAATTTTCTCAAAGCATAGAATGGATACATCTTGTGCGGGGAGAATTAAAATAAAGCAAAACACAAGCCCCAGTTTTGAAGTGCATGCTGCCAGCAAAAAGATGTCTTAATTGTGTGATCCAGTCTGAATACCCAGAGGAGAAGGTGGGAATGGCCCATCTGGAATGGCAGTAGCAGTGTGTTTTCACAAAATCCTATTGTGGTGAAAAGTGTTCATGGAACTACACCCCAAGGGTTTTGCAGCCAAACTGAATTAATGGAGAAGAAAATTTTACTTAATTCATTCCTGCCAAAGCCAGGGGGAAGAAAAAAGGAAGAAAAATCCCTCTTCTTTATGTTCATTCCAGTCTTAGAAAAAAATAATCTGGCAGAAAATATTATATTTAATGATTTAATGTTGATAAGCAAAGGACTATTGTTCTTCATATTTACCATGTTACACTGAACACAACAGCTGAATTTTTGAAGTGGAGAGGTGGCAGAGAAGACTGATCAGAAGTGATCAGATCATCTACCTTCATGCTTTTGTGCTTTTTGTGAAGCAATTATATCAGAAGCTTATTGCTCATTAAAATAAAACCCAGTCTTTACTTCTTGGCAAGCAGCATAGGAATCTGAGTGTATTAAGATTCTAATAAAAATCAGGTTCTAATATGAAGAAATAGAGGTTTATGAAGATTGATTTGAGAGGCCCACATGCTGGTACCTCTTAATTCTGTAAAGGGCTGCATCATGTAACAGGATTGATTTGATTAAAAATTTGTGAAGCAAGAAGCATCTACATAGTTTCATAATTATCATAAAACAGGCAAATAAGAGAAAATTTGTTACAGAAGTTGCATGGGGTAGTGCATATTGATATCTAACATGACACCACATTTGTTTTGCTGCCTTACATCTGATGCCTTACAGATACATTGTGCAAGATCTTATGGAGACAGACCTTTACAAGCTCTTAAAGACTCAACACCTCAGCAACGACCACATTTGTTATTTCCTTTACCAGATTCTGAGAGGGTTAAAATATATCCATTCAGCCAACGTGCTTCATCGTGACCTCAAACCTTCAAATTTGCTGCTTAACACCACTTGTGATCTCAAGGTTAGTTGAAATTTCCTACAGATTTTGCTCCTGTGGTCTTCATAAACTACCTGCTATAACCATGAATATGGTTCTGTTACTGGGGATCAGTTTGATCTTTGTCCTGAAAGATGGCAAAAACATTATTGGTTTTGATAAAATAGTTACTAAGAGATGCATAAGAGCTCACTGTTTTACTGTTTTAATGAGTGCATCACTGTTTCCATCCACAGGTTGATTTTGAAACCGCCTCTTTGAATCATAGAACCATAGAATGGTTTGGGTTGGAAGGGACCTTAAACATCATCTAGTTCCAGACCCCTGCTGTAGGCAGGGACATCTTCCACTACACCAGGTTTCTCAAAGCCCCATCCAACCTGGTCTTGAACACTTCCAGAGAGGGGGCTTCCACACCTCCTCTGGGTAACCTCTTCCAGTGCTTCATCACCCTCACAGTGAAGAGCTTCTTCCTTGCATCTAACCTAAATCTACCCTCTTCCAGTTATAAGCTATTGCCTCTTATCCCGTCACTACAAGCCCTTGTAAAAAGTCCCACCTCAGATTTCCTGTAGCCCCATTTAGGTCCTGGAGGGCTGCAGTAAGATGTCCTGGAACCTTTCTTCTCCAGGCTGAACAATCCCGACTCGCTTAGCCTGACTTCATAGGAGAGACATGCTCCAGTTCCCTGATGGTCTTCACAACCCTCTTCTGGACACACTCGAGTAGACCCATGTCCTTCTTGTGTTGGGGGCCCCAGAGTAGAATTCAGTACTGAAAGATAGGTGAAAATATTGATCTGAAGCAGACTTGTGTTTACCTAGAGAGTAAACTCAAAACTATATTTCAAGTCTTGGTCTCTCTGTTTAAACTGTTAATTATTCATTGCTGGAAATGGATTTCATATTAGTGGGCAACTAAAATGGCATGTGAAATTCACTGTTGATTAAATCCACAGAAATTTACTTGTTCCTAATTTACCTTTCCAGTGCTGGGCTCTGTACGAGTTAATACTACACAAGGACTATCTTGGAGCTGCAGCAATTCTGGGAAAATGTCAGTTCAATGCTTAGTGGCATTCAATAAAGCAAACAAAGTGTGAAAAATTAGAACAGAAATAGGGAATTAAACAGAAAGCATGCCATTCTGTAACTTGGACATAACTCATGCCTCTCCCTATGATATCCTTTTAAAATGAGACCAGGGCTTCAAAGTGCGTGTCTTCGTATCAGGAAGAACTGTTTAGTCTAGGTCTTCTCTACTGGAAGGTGCTGTGTGAGGAGGCACAGGGAGGGTGAATAGTGCACAGCTATTCTCTGTTGTTACCTATTAAAAAGGCTGGTGGGAGAATGAAGGAGCAGGTGACATGCTCGGGGTGGAAGGACATAGCAGCTAACATGCAGCATTGTTAAGCTGAGGTATTTGGTACCACAGAGCTCTACAGATAATGTACTAACCCAGTTAGTAGAAGAAAAAGCTACTGAATGCTATTGGTTTAGAGTCTCATGGTGGCATATCCATGGAAGAGGAAGGAGACTAGCAGAGAAGCACTGGAGTGTGTTTCCTTTTACACACTTTGTGTTATGTATTTGCTGTTGGCTGCCGACCGAGCTTACCTTCGATCTGATGTGGTACAACTGTGCTTGTTGCATGCTGTGTTGCACCTAATTATACTTTGGAAAGCTCCAGCTTTCTCATTAGAAAAAGAAAAAAAAAAGGCAAAACAAAAATACCCTCTTCAAATAGTAAACCAATGGCTGGTTGTACAAGTTTGTCACAATTCCAAGAAAAGTCCTTGCTGTTCATATGCTGATCCATTCTAAATACTGACTACACTATCAGTTTGCTTTACATTCCCACTGCTACTTGTCAGCTTCTGATAATGCAGGGCATTGCTGGACTGGTCACCTCTGACTCTTGCTGTGGGATTTCAGCTGCTATTGTTACATCAGATCCCTTCAAGACATTAACCCCTTCATGAAAGAAATGGAGTAAAATCTACAATGACTGTCCAATAGAAGCAGGAAAGAGTAGTTTGAGTGTAGCTCTGTGTTATGTGCAATTAAAGGCAATAAAATAATAAAATGCAATGTTTTAAAATGGTGGTCATGAAAAGAAAGGTAAGCTAACTGTATGGCAAAATTTTACAGTATGACCTTAGTGAGCACTGTTACAATTTCTTTGTAAGATGTTAACAACAGCATGCCACTGCAGTATGTGCTGCCTAGTGCAGAATACAGTGGTCTGTGTGACAGAGCACATGCTTTTTCATAACCTAAAGGGGACTCTGGTGTTGTATTAATACCACATCTAAAGTTTAAACAACGTAATTGGAGAGAAAGCTAGTACATGTTAGGCCTTGTCTTCTGAATGCTGAACTTGTGCTAACTTGTTTCTTTTAGGGCCATTCTAAAAGTTCATTCAGGGCAAGTCTGTGTGTCAGCTATTTACATGTGTGCACTTACAACTTTCTTACTTAAATTCAAAACAGCATACTGTAAAAATGAACAACTTTAAAATCACACTTTTGGAAGGAGGAAAAGAAAAAGTTTTTTCACCTATATTGGTAATTGTTTTAGCTTCTTTCTTTAATGATGTTACAAGAGAGAGCTGCTGATCTCTTCTGGAGCTGAGAGTCCTACAGGTTGTAGCAAGAACCACTCCTCTCTTAAATGTGATCATGAGCTCTGGATCTGGATTCCATTTCTAGGAAATAAATATGTGAATGTCTGTTGACACAATTTGTCTGTGTCCTAGAGCTTGTCCTAAGCAGCCAAAAGACTTGGGGCAGAAGTGGAGAAACTAGAACTATTTTTGTTTCCTTAGGCTATGCTACAGACTTTAAAAATGACTTATTGTATAGTAAGTGAAAGTTTGTGGAAGTAGATAATTTGGCTTAACTACTGTCTCTTGTTCCTTATTTTCAGTGAAGGATTAGGTTTTAGAGTTCATGAAAACTACTACCTTGGAATATTTCTCCAGTGAGAGTCCTGGGTAATAAGGACACTTGTCTTCTCTTCTGCAACCTGGCATCTTTCCCATGAATGAGATTAATGTATACTGACATGCTACAGGCTGGAATACGCTCTAAAAATAGTATCTAACATTTTTAGAAATATTTTCACATGCTTTCATGATAATCTGCATCCATCAATTTGACCTGTTTTGTAAATGAAATAAGTTACATAAAAACTTTCATGTTTCACTAGGCCAGTGGTATTAATATTTCAGAAAATGAGGTCAAAGTAATTTTACACATATTCTCAACTAGTGCATTGCAGTGTCTTCAGTGGACCAGTTTACTCTAGCTGAGAATCTTCTTCTCTGACTTGATTAAAACATCAACACACTATAGCAATGTAATTTATATAACTTGTGCTTGTCTATCTACATTGTGAATGCTCCCAAGTATTAAACATGCCAGAATTGTTAGGTACTTCAATAGACTTGAAAGGAAGGTGATGAGAGAGGGTTTTTTGAGGAAAACTGCAAGTTGTTTTTTGTTTTGGGATTTTACTGATTACTCTAGAGACGCAACCAGTTCAACTACCATCTTATTAACAACTAAACTTATGGAAGCTTCTCCTTTTCCTTTTCTACCAATATCCACATCCACAGACTACTCAATGATACAACTTAAGGAATTTCAGTATGTTAGGAGCACTGTTGGGTGTAATTTCCTTAGCTTAGTAAATGGTCATATGTACCTGATTCTCATAAATCTTCCCATCGTATAGAATCATAGGGGTTGGAAGGGACCTCGAAAGATCATCCAGTCCAACCCCCCTGCCAGAGCAGGATCCCCTAGAGTACATCCCACAGGAAGGCGTCCAGGCGGTTTTTGAGCGACTCCAGTGAAGGAGACCCCACACCCTCCCTGGGCAGCCTGTTCCAGTGCTCCGTCACCCTCACAGTAAAAAAATTTTTCCTGATATTCACCTTGAACCTCCTATGCTCCAATTTGCACCCATTACCCCTTCTCCTATCACAGGTCAACACTGAAAAAAGCTTGATAGCTTCATTCAATTTTAAGCCACCTCTGTTGGAGGGAAAAAGAAGAAAAGAAGAGGAAAAGCATACCTGATACTGATTACAAGTACATTGTTTTTAGCAAGTGGAAGCTAAATACATAAATAGGATGCTGGCATTTTAGTTAGTTAGTGGGGAATTCATTCCTTCTCTCTTAGTAGCATCTGTTCTGTCTTTCCAAGGCATGAAGCACTGAATGACATACCTGAGTCTTTCATTATGCAGTTTTTTTATTCTGTTATGACTTAAGTCAAAATCCCAGGAAAATTTTGCCTGTCATTATGCTGCTCTTGCAGATTGTCTTTTGTTTTAGTTCTGATTGAGAAGCCTACCTTCTTCTGGTGCTTTGACTTTTACAAATTATTATTTGAACATTCATAGTGGACTTGCTTTCTTTTTTTTCCTCCACTAAATAGACTAGCTACTTTGTTGAATGTGTTTTCTTGCCACAGGGCAGGAACTGTCAGCCCTAACCTGGGTACAGTCAGTCTCTGTGCTTTGTCCCTTGCACTCGGGACTTGAGGCAGATTGCTGGCCTCTCCAACCTCTCTCTTATTCTGCCCTGCTGATGTCCTGGTCAGCTCTGCAGCTGGTGAAAACACTGCTAACAGCCAAAAGCCTCTTGCTTGCAGCTTCAGCCTTGCTGCACTAGTGGTATTGCTTCTTTTTTGCTTAACCTGTTTTTGCTCTAGTCAGCATGGGCTTTTTGTTATTTTAATGAACTCCCTTTTTCATTAATCTTCCTTCCCATCCCACGTGCATTTTTGTACTTGACAGATTCACAGACACATTCTGTAATTCAGTCCTTTCTCCTTGCTGGACTGGAGAGTGTCTCTCTTTTGCCTTAGTAATAACAAATCTTAGCACTTTGCTTACGTGTAATACTATAATTCTGCACAAGTCTCCTTTCTTATGTGGCTTCTTTTCTGAGGTTAGGAGGAGGAGATTGTAACAGTTTTGTCTGCCTGCACAATTATTTTCTAAAGTCCATGAAGTGGTGTGTTCTCTACAGTTTCTTTGCTTCTGTCTTACAGAGGACTCTTTGGATTATTTGTACTGATTCTCTTTATGTAAGCTGCTAATTGCACACAAGGCAGCTGCTCTGTCTCGTAGCCTGGGAAAACCTTGACATACTTAAAAGGGTTCTTTTTGCTTTCTTTTCTAATGATTCAGGGTTTGGGGTTGTTTGGGGTTTTTTTTTTATTATGTAGCTAAAGTCAGAGAGTCACCCCAGGGATTACGAATTTTTTTGTTGCCTTGTTTCAGTGCCTCTGTTTTAACAGTCAGCTGCTGAATCCTGTCTTTCAGATGTAGCTTTCAGTCAGCTGAGTCTCTTCTTCCATAACTGATCTATAAATTGTTTCTCAGGCTGTCCCTCCAGGAGAATAAACTAATAGGTTGCCAGGGTACAAGGAGATTTCTGTGGTTTTGGTAGGATTGTCCATTACAGACTTTTTTGACTACACCATATTATTCCTTCATTTTTTTTAATATAATCAGTGTACACAATTACCTATCAAAGAGTAAGCTATTATAAAACATATGCATCAGGGGAGCCTCCTGTCTGATACTCCTACATTGGATGCTTTGTTTTCCTGATAGTACATATTCCTTCATGCAAATACACTGTGTAGCAGTTGATAATTATCATAAAGTTGTACTTGTTTGGTGGTAGCAAAAGCATATGAATGTGTCTAATGTGCCACTCAACATGCTTGTCATTTGCCTTTTGGAAGATAAGAAAGGAACAGCAGCTGTACTCTAGAACACCATCTTTCAATTTTGTTAATTTTTTTATGGAGAGAGGACACTAAATAGCTCTGAAAGCTGTAGAGCCTCCTTACCAAAGTATAGATAAAACCACTTTTTCATTTTCACTGAACTCTCACCAGTCTAGATCAGAGTTTTTTTCTTTTCATGGTTAAATAAAACTATTTTCCTGATAAAGAGTTGAGAAATATTTTCTTGTGTTCTTTGCAGGTTATTTTTAAGCTCATGCTTCCTTCAGCAACCTATAATCTCTCCAGTCTGCCATTATCTCATGACTGGATAGGATGTTTCTTATGCAAAGTTGCAGTTCTGATGGTAGCTTTTGTAAAAAAGGGATGTTGAACTTTGCTATAGATTTGTTGGTCAGTAATTTTGTTCTCTGGAAATCTTAATCTCATTCTGTTTTCTGGCAATTTCTAATAACAGGTTGAAGCAGTTTATCTTGCCACATATCTGGCAGAGAAAGTGTTCAGTAAGCCCGTAGTGAAACAAATTGTGCACCTGGAACATAATTTTTTTCCCCAAACCGTTTATTGTATACTCTTTGTACATAATCCAAAACATTTTTCTTAACCTTTGTGCAATAATTTGTTGTAGTATTGGAAGCTGTATGTCTAATATACTTTTTTTTAAAATTTCTTTAAAACCAGATTTGTGACTTTGGACTGGCTCGTGTTGCAGATCCAGATCATGACCACACAGGATTCTTGACAGAATATGTGGCCACACGTTGGTACAGGGCTCCTGAAATCATGCTGAATTCTAAGGTGAGAACCACAATGCACTGCTATGGTGCTTCTGTTGCTGGTTATTCACTTGTGAGCATCAATTTTGTTGCATCCCCCTCTCCCCTTTCTGTGTTTTTATGATCAGAACACATCCAAAGCCTTGAGGAAACGTGATAATGGGTTTGCAATACAGATCCTGGTTTGCAATAGATTCGTGATTCTAGATACAATTATTGGATACAACAACTGAGTAATGATGTCATGAGGTCCCACGTGTCCAGTTCTTTGCCAGTCATGAAACTTCTTTCCATTGCATGCTCTTCCACAGAGCAGGACAGAAGTGCTGGTAACAAGAACATTTTGCTGCTGCCTTCAACACAGCTTATGAACGTTGCCGGAATGTTAGCTCGTATCTTAATTTAGGTTTAAAACGTATAATGAGGTTGAATCTGATTCTGAAGGCATGTGATCTTTGTCGTGTGTCAGTCTTAATTGTATTCCCATAATCTTAATGAAATCTTCCCTTTGTTCTTTTATACTGGGAATTATTCTTATGTTGTTCTGTGGCTGTTTTAAAGTGTAACCAGTCCCTGAAAGGTGTGAATAAAGGGTATGCTTTGCACTAGTTTGCTACCAAGTGTATGGCTATGGGAAACATCTGTGTGACATCTGTGTCTGTATTTTATATTCCTCAAAGACTGTTGTTTTGTGGGATTACTGGTTTGGTGGCTGTTGGGTTTGATTTGTTGTGGCAATAGTGCATCTAATGTGCTTTTAGAAAATAGTCATCTGACCAATTGAGGGATTTTTTTTTCCACCTTCTTGGATTTTGAAGTCACATTGAGGCCATAAACAGGGCAACTTAACCTTATTTCTGGATACCCACATATATTTATCAGCAGCTTTTACAAGAAAATATTTTGTGTGTTTCTTAGAGGTGGTCAGCTTAAAACTTCCTGCCCCGTAGCCTCACTCCGTTCAGAATGACCGTGCCTTAAAAGCAAGTGGTGAAGTGATCATGTCCCCAGAGGCCAGTGCCGAGGTGGCCCTGGGTTCCCCAGAGTCACTGGCTTTTGCTGAGAGCTGCCTGCTGACGGGAGGGAGCGCAGTGGGCAGCAGGCTGTGGGAGAGCAAGGCAGGGGAGCTTACGGGGCCAGGGGCTCTTGAGTTACCCAGGCACTAGTGCAGCTAGCGTGCTCCTGGGTAAAGCCTTTCCTCGTGGGTGAGACAGGTTGTCCGTGCACATGGAAATATGGCCATTGCTTCTATTCTTATATCCCATATACTGTTGTCGGCCTTGTCACACCATCGTTACTACCTACTCACCTGTTGTGTTTTACAAACCAGCTGACCAACGGTGTGTCCTGCCCTTTCACCCTTGGCTGAAGGCTGTGCTGCTTACCTGTGTGCTGTTTAGACCCTGTTGGGAAGAACGGGTTTTTTCACGTGTTTAGCATACTGTTAGAAGCTGTGGAATTAAGAATAGTTTGTTTCCAAAATTTGTTAGTTTAAACTTGCTAAGAAATTAGGGAGTCTCAAAAATTTGCAGTTGGAGATATGTTTAGCTAAACTTTGAAAATCCTTCTGGAAAACCATATCTTGCATACTTCAGTTCTTGCTACCCATTCAAAGCAGTGTTTTGTTAGGCAATTCTTAGTTATTTCATTCTGTACAGAAAAACTAAACAACATGAACAACCATGATTCATCTAAAAAAAAAAGTTTTGTGTGCACTTTCACAATGTACAAAAGTAACATTGCTGCAGTTATGCTAAAATTTATTTGACAAAAATGTGGTTTTTTTGCTTTCCTTGCAGGGTTACACCAAGTCTATTGACATCTGGTCAGTAGGCTGTATTCTGGCAGAGATGCTCTCCAACAGACCTATCTTTCCAGGAAAACACTACCTTGACCAACTTAACCATATCCTTGGTAAGCTTGATATAAAATCAGCATTTCCACATCCATTTGTCTCTCTCCATCTCTTCTACCAGCTAGACTGGACTTGGTCACTTATTTCTTTCTCTTGTTGGTCAGTGTATAACATATGGATCTGTAGGTGGATCATCTGTTCCCTTCAGTTATTTCTGCAGTGATTTCTACAACAAATCATTGACTTGGGGACAACTAGAGGATACGTACCAGTTTATTTACTACACCAGCAGAGATGTTTTCAAAACAATATTTTTTTTAAAAGCTCAAATGTACTATTAAGTCCTGGTCAAATTTTTTTTTTAAATTCTATAAATACACTTTATTCGATCTTTTAAACAGATTACTGTGACTCAAATGCATTTGTTTATTTATGAGAAAAAAAGAACTTAAAAGCTTTTTAGTACAGGTTTCTAAAAGACATTCTAAAGTCTTCTGTACTCTTAAAACATTTAGTCTGAAATCTTGCCAGCAGTTTTAATACTGAGTTTTAGCAAACGTGCTGTAGCTGTTTTAATGTGCATTTCACAGAATGCAATAATGTTTGTATATTTTTAGGTATACTCGGATCCCCTTCCCAAGAAGATTTGAATTGTATAATAAATTTAAAGGCCAGAAACTACTTGCTTTCCCTACCACACAAAAATAAGGTACCATGGAACAGGCTGTTTCCAAATGCTGACCCCAAAGGTATTTTATGCTCTGTTACATTGTATCAGTAATGGCAGGGAGGGATTTTTAAAATCATCCTAAGAATTTGTCTTTATCTTTATTGGAAGTAGAATATGCATGTCCCTTAAAACAGCAGTATAAATTTAGTACAGAATCATAACCCAGCATGAAACCCTCATACTAGTTTATCTTGTTAGAGTTACTGAGAGTTGCTTAAAAATTACACGTGGTGGTGTTTGATCTTTAATTGAAGCGTAAAATGTAAATTCTAACTCTTGTTATTGTCTTTGAAAGCACAATACATTACTCAAGTACCAAACTTGGGCATTGGATTTTGACATAGGCATCAAATAAATCTTGAACTTAGTTTCCCAGATGAGGTAGGAGAGGTGCTTGCTCTGGACTCGGCACTTTGTTCAAACTGCGTGTCAGTTCCAGACCAAACAGGAAAATATCAAAGTGTGGGGCCTTCCTATGAAAGGCTGAAATTTAATGGGTTAAAAAATTCAGCTCAGTGGAGGAAAAGTTATAAAAGCAAGGAATGTAATAACTGTTGCCTTTCTTAGCAGGGCTTTAGTAAAAGGTAGATATGAAGTTTTACTAGATAGCTATTACCTTTCCTTTTAAATTCTACTTTGTGCAGTTGGAAGGGGTTGTATTCACAGTGCAGTGCTCTTTTACCTGCTCTTACAATTCATAAGGCACTTTTTTTTGAACTCACACGATCATATTCACCAAGGGTAAATTACCAGGTACTGAACTAGCATGTGAAAGCTGATTGCTGCAGGTGGAACCGTGTCAAGCTGATTATCCTCACCACTGAGAGAAACAGCAGTGATTTATTCTGCTTTTATAATGGTGCTCATCAGTGTGAGAGTTTTTACCGTTGGCATCTGACAGCTCAACTTGTAGCAGTGCTGACACGTTTCGCTGCTCAGGGAACGTGCCATTTGCATGCCTTCTACAGCACCTTCTCTAGATATTGAGAGTAGCTTTGGCAGAGCAGTTTTTCATGAAGCTGTTCATCAATCATCTCAGTAGAAAGCACCATGCACAATGTGCCTTAGCATGGAGTAAACACTTGAGTTTCCAGTGTTGCAAAATATCAAAATATTTATTGTTACTTCCTGTGCAACTTTGCAGCTTTTTCAGGCTGCCATGGAGTGCAGTGGTGAGGTCTGTCCATTCTGTAGTGCCTGGTGTGCATCTCATCCCCATGCAAAGCTACAGCTGCTTTGCTGCAGTAAGAAGCCTCTGCTAAAGTTCAGTGCCATAAGTGATGTTGGGAGGAGAAGAAATGGAGTGGAATTTAGGATGCTGCAGATACCTTTGGGCTTCTTGCTACTGTAATCATGCTGTTTTCTGTTCTTGGCAAAGGGAAATGTGTTACAATCAAAGTAGCTGAACAATTTCAGTAACTCTGACTTGTGACATGTCAAGAATTTCACCAGACCTCACACTGTCTTACTGGATCTTCAAATCATTTACAGAGTCTTTGCGAGTTGTCTTCAACAGATTTTGCCTGAATCTCATGAATATTCAGTATATTTGCATCTTAGCAGGAGAGTGTCTCCTGGGATGCTAGTTATGCTGTAATAACTCACTGTGATGGTCTAGAACTCCTAATGACTTCTGGATGACATTTTTGTCAGTAAACAGCCAGGTTTTCTTTTCAGAATAAGAACATATTCTTGGGTAGTTACTTTTTTCAGAAACACTCCATCTTGGTTTGGAGTTGGCACGAAAATCCAAAGCATCTCTTTGAGTGAAGCAGCCTGATCTATTACATTTCTGCTGTAGTTAAAACCAGATTGTACCATAGGATTCTGTACATTTCTTCCCTGACATTGATTCTGACACTGAAGAGCCTTTGGAATGGTGTAGCTGTACCTCCATGGAGCCAGACTGTGCTGAGGGAGACTGTCACCATGGAATGCCCATGAGATGGCCAGGCAAAGATATTCCACCCAACTTACAGGAAGCAATCTGCTCTTTGTTACTGCTACTACAGCTGGGGAATTCCAGGTGTAAATTGAATTTAGCACAAAACGTAGGGTAGCATATATTTTCTGAGTACTAACAGTGTTCATAACACTTCTGTACTTGGGAGTGTGTATTAAACTCTTGCTCACTTTTTTTTTTTCTCATAGCACTTGATTTGTTGGATAAAATGTTGACCTTTAATCCTCATAAGCGGATTGAAGTGGAGCAAGCTTTAGCCCATCCATATCTGGAGCAGTATTATGATCCAAGTGATGAGGTAAAGACATTGTTAAAATGCAGATGTTGATTAAATGATGCAACAGGGTTTTTTTTCTTCCTTAGTTTAAAGGATGGTGTTTGTACTGCTCTGATGGAGTTAGAGAATGAATTGCATCAATTTACCAAAAGCTGGTATTTCTTGTTCACAGTGCAACACAATGAATAGGTGCTAGGGTGTACTCTCCTAAAAATGGAACTTCTGAGCTCGCTATGGTCTTGTTTCATAACGTCTGAAATAAAGGAGGAGAATAACTGAGTTTGCCATCAGAATTAGGCATTCACAACGCCCCAGCCCAAGCTGGCTGTAGTTCAGTATACAGTTCTGATGAGATTTCAGGTTACTTCTCGTGAAGAAGTAGGGAAGGAAGAAATAAGCTAGTTTTTCATAAGGGACAGATAAGTTTATCTCAAAAAATACAAATGTTTCAGGTATTTTATCTTGTGGTAGATACTAGGTTATGAGCCTTTAACAAATATTTTTAACTTGTGGTTTAGATTTGAGTAGCTACTTACTATGGTTTGATTTAAAATCTGGTAAACTAATATGTAAGGCACACAAATGACTAATAGAATGAGTTCTTCCTCGAAGGCTGCACAGGATTAGATATTTTTATGAAGCTCATTTTCAGATATTTTTTCCCTGTACAGAGACTACATGAAATTCAATAGAACAGTAATATTCTAAAAAGTAATAATGTTTCTTTGTATTATTAAGCCTGTAGCTGAAGCACCCTTCAAGTTTGATATGGAGTTGGATGACTTGCCGAAGGAAAAGCTGAAAGAACTGATTTTTGAGGAAACTGCTAGATTCCAGCCAGGATATCGATCTTAAATTGTGCATAGGTAAAGTCACAGCAATACAAAACCACTTGGGCATGGGAGGAATCCTGGGACTTTATTACCACTAGTGAAATGCAGAACTTACCTCTTTTATTGGTTCATAACCAGCTGGTAAAGGATAGCTTTGTGCTTGTTCATTTGACCTCAGTCATATTCTGATGTTGAAGAAACAGTTCAGTTTTGCCTACTACACTGGAGGGTCTACAGAAAATCCTGGCAATCGCCCAAGTTATTTATCTCTTTTTTATGTTACATTTAAGAAATAAGAATTACATTTAAACAGTGCTTCTCAGAATAAAAGCCGTGCTAACACTTTGAAATGCAAATTTTCTTCAAAAAAACACTTTAAGGGGACAATGTTCTTCATATATTACAGGATATTTTGCCATATGGCTTTCAAAAAAATTCTTGCTGAAATGTAATGTATACAGGAACAATCTCCTAAATTATTTTAAAGGGTGAAAAGAACCCAAACCATGAAGAATCAGTATGATTACCTTTGGTTTTAAATACTTCTAAAATAGCATGAGTCAATAACTAATTAATGAGTATTTAGATATGTATTAGTCTTCCTAACCTCTTGAGGATTAACATCTTTGCCAGCGCTGTGGGTGGTGGCGCTGAGTGCCCCTCAGCAGGTGTGCAGGTGACACCAGGCTGAGAGGGGCAGTGGACTCCCTTCAGGGAAGGGGAGCCCTCCAGAAGGACCCTGGCAGGCTTGAGAAAGGGGCCAGTGCAGACTGCAGGAGGTTTAACAAGCCCAAGTGCAGGGTCCTGCCCCTGGGCTGGGCCCATCCCAGGCACAGCTGCGAGCAGAGTACAGGCTGGTTGAGAGCAGCCCTGAAGAGGAGGGCTTAGGGGTGTTGATTGGTGGGAAACTGAACACGAGCCTGTCATGCAGCCAGGCAAATGGTATCCTGGGATGCATCAGGAGGGTGATTCTCCCTTCTTATTCTGCTCTTCTGAGACCCCACCTTGAATACTGCAACCAGTTCTGGTGTTCTCACCATAGAAGGGACATAGATCTGTTGGAATGTGTCCAGAGGAGGGCCACAAAGATGATCCATGGGCTGGAGCATCTCTGCTGTGAGGATAGGCTGAAAGCACTGGGGTTGTTCATCCTGGAGAAGAGAAGACTCTGAGGAGACCTTTAAACTGTCTTCCAATACCTGAAGGGAACCTAGAGGAAGGCTGGAGGGGGACTTTTCACAAGAGTGGGCAGTGACAGGATAAGTGGAAGTAGTTTTAAACTGAAGGAGAGCAGGTTTAGAGTAGATCTTAAGAAGTTTTTCAGTACGAGGGTGGTGAGACTCAGGACCAGATTGCCCAAAGAGGCTGTGGATACCCCTCCCTGGAGGTGTTCAAGCCCAGGCTGGATGAGGCCTTGAGCAACCTGGTCCAGTTGAGAGGTGTCCCTGCCCACGGCAGGGAGGTTGGATTTGATGATCTCTAGGGTCCCTTCCAACTGAAGCCATTCTATGAAGATTTAAAATTTTAATTTAAAATGAGCAACCTGGTCCAGTGGAGAGGTGTCCCTGCCCACGGCAGGGAGGTTGGATTTGATGATCTCTAGGGTCCCTTCCAACTGAAGCCATTCTATGAAGATTTAAAATTTTAATTTAAAAGGTAATGTACTGATATTCACTATCTCTGACTTTTTTTTTTTTAAATCAACGAACTTAACTTATATCTTTATGTGATCCATGAGACTTGCAAGGCTCAGTAGTTTCATCAAAAACTGGTCAAATACTGACTTGAATAATTCTTGTAATACTTGGAATCATAGAATGTTTTGGTTGGAAAGGACCTTTAGAGGTGATCCAGTCCAAGCCCCCTGCACTGAGCAGGGACATCTGCAGGTTGAGCAGATTGCTCAGAGCCCTGTCCAGCCCAGCCTTGAATGGTTCCAGGGATGAGGCTTCTACCACCTCTCTGGGCAACCTGGGCCAGTGACTCACCACCCTTATCATAAAAAACTTCTTCCATATATCTAGTCATGTGAAACTTCTGTGATACCAATATATTTTAAAGTATCAAAGTTTTGCAACTGGAAAAGAAAAACAAACCAGAGAAGACAGCCTAATCTAGTTCGCCTGTTTTATGGTCTTAAAAGTGGCTTCTGTGCTATTCTCCATCGACAGCAGTGTTCTACAATCCCTGTTTTTTGTTTACAGTTGCAGCAGAAGGGTTGAGTTTTGAGTCAGCAAACTTCCTCACTGCAAGAAATCCATGAGGGGAAAAAAAAGCAGAGGAAACTTTTGAAAATGCAGTTTTTACTTAAATAGGGTAGCTTCTGTTGCCACTGGCTTGAATATTCAAATGTGTTGAAGTTCATAAATGAAGTCCCTTTGATCTTTAGAAACACTGTATTTTGTTTATTTAAGCATACGAGCTAACATTTGAAACTATTTTAATAATTAAAAGTTAGGTAAATCTGAAGTTCACACATCTGGCTCTTGTTATTAGCTGGGTATTGCCAGGAGAATTGAGGCTGGGGCACAGTTACACACGTGCTGTTCATTTCTCATCCACGTTTTCTGAAGCTGATTCTGTGCAAGAGGCACTAGCAGTGCGTGTACACATTCTGGAAGAAAGCAACATCAATTTTTAGGAGTAAGATAAAACCTGTTACTAATAGGCCATAGTATGAAGGGAGAGCAAATAGCTAACGCTGTGGTAAATGATAGCTTGTGATCTCTCCTCTTTGCCTGGCCCATACTTACCTCGGTTGTACTAGGGATTAAGGGATAAATGGGTAAGGGATAAGGATATCAGCAATCCAGTGCTAACGGAAGCTTCTCGTTTCCTAAAAAATGTTACCTTTAAATGTGATGGTGAAGAGCTGATTTGGCTGGCATGATTCTAAAATTTAAATATTGTACTCGGCTTGCTAACGCTGTGCTGGGAATTCCTCCTAGTCACCTGTGGTTAGAATTATTAGCTATTCCACACAACAGTTTAAACAGAACTAGCTGACATCCCAGTGAAGGCCAGCCCCCTGGAGCTGGCTTAAAATGGACAGTTGCTGTCCCTCTACACACACAACTTCTGCTTTCTCAGGTAGCTCTTCTCAGTGTATTTATTTCTTGAAATTCAACATTTCCCCCTTGGCTGTAGTTTCCAGAATTGAGAAGCAACAGGAAAATGACATATTCTTCAGATAACCAAATAATGTACTTCATTAGTTATGATCAAGCTTCCTAACCTTTTAGAGGTTTAAAATTGTAATTTAAAATGGTATACAGTGATATTGCTGTCCCTGGGTTCCCCACCCCAGTGTATTGATGCTGCTGTGTGTGGTGCAGACAGTGTGCCTATGGCACTGAGACAGGACAGCAAGCGTGTTGGGAAGGGCAATGCTGGGACCTTCCTCACTGAAATATGTCTCTGCTCTTTTTTGTAGGACAAGGACTTAAAGGACTGGGCATGCTCAAACGTTGCTGTTCCTCTTCCCAGTTCTTTATTGTTGGTCATGTCTTGTGGCCTCTCTCAGCTTATCCACTAACTCCTTTGAGCCATTCAGGAGGGCAGTTCCTGGTAGTTTTGGCTTTTCATGCTTTCAATGAATCTTTTAAGCCTGAAGAATTGTAATTGACACTCCTATGCGTAACGCCCATTGTTGACCTGTTGCAGTACTGTACTGTACGTGCACCTACTGCTGGCCGTGTTTTAACTGCTTGCTTTCTGGTTTGAAAGATGCAGTGGTTCCTTTCACTCCTGGATCAATACCCAAGAAGATAATTCATTAGCCTGTAAGACGTTTACACCATGAACTATGTTTTTCTGACTTTACTGAAGTCGCTGGCATTTTTTTTTTTTTTTTAGAAAAGCTACTATTCAGGGCACTTTAAGTCAGTGACATCCCAGATTTTTTTTGCACTTCCTTTTTTAAGTAGAAATGGTTAGCATCCAGCGGGGTTTATGCCGTTATGCTCTGGGTTACAGCATGAGTCATGTTCATGTTCATCTTGCTTATGCACTTGTTTGGGTGTCCTGTGCTGTACATACAGGTATTCTATACAGCGTAAGAACCACTTAGGAACCCAACTTAATTGAAATCATCTAAGAAACATTTTTTTCCGTGCATTGACAAAATTTGTACCTTTTTCTCCCTGCCTTTTCTAAAAGGGATCATTTAAAGTTTAACCGTGTTGGAGGCATAGTACTTCCAAAGTTCATACCATGCAGTAGTGTTTATAAGACTTGTGCAAAGAGAGTGGGTGGCAGCTCGCCAACTTACATTTGCTCACCGTGTGGTGGAAGATTAACAAAGAACATGATGGCATGATGACTTAGTGATGAATGCTTTTCTCTGGGGAAGGCATCCATATGTGGTGGCAAGCGAGAAACCAAAATATGATGTTAATAAACTCAGTCTACATCTTGCATACCAATGAAATGCTTCAAATGAGGATTGATAGTTTTTGTATTTGAATCTAATCACTGACACTCAGAATTCTTGCAGAGAGGAACACTGCATCTTTAAATGAGAAAGTTTGATTTTACTTTTGCTCCTACAGCATGTCAGCATCTCAAGTTCATTTCTTGCAACCTACACTATGGTGATTTGTAATCAAGCCTCCATGAGCTCGTGACATGAAGTACTGTTCTGTTGTCAAGTACTATCAAACTTTTCTGATAATGCTGAGTTAGGACAACCAAACAAAGCTAGCACTAAATAATGTTTAAAATTGTATACCTTTTAATGATCTTTTCAAGTATTTGTTACTGAAATTGTATAATGTGGAGTTTACTAGGTGTTATGTTCCAGTGCAGTGCCTCCTTTTCTTTCCCCACTGCTCTCTGTGGTGAGAAATTTGCCTTGTTTAAAATAATTACTGTGCCCTCGCATGACTGTTAAAGCTTTCTGTGCAAAGATGATTGTCTAAGTGCCACATGCCTATGATTGAGAAAAAAAAATAATCTATTGTTACCTCTGAGTTGTGTTCAACTGAAATGCTATTCAACAAATAACTTAGGAAAAATAGTTCTATTTTTAGCTTTTCATATCTCTGCTGTCTTTTTCTCATTTTATTTTGGCAGCAGTGAAGAATGGATTGTATAAAGACTGCTTGCTAATATGAACAAAATGCACTTGTAATTCCTGGAAATAAATTTAAATCTTATATCTTCACGTTAACATTAAGAATTAGTTTTTGGTTTCCTCTTGGGTAGTGTGTTTGAATGGAAATCAGGCTCAATTGCTACTGTAGTAAATAAGGATGCTTGCTGGTTAATAACTCCAGGCTTCCTCGTACCGTCTAGTCTGCTCTTCAAAGAAATCTAGAAAGCCATTAGCTTAGACTTCAATAGATAAGGGTGCTTACAAGATTCCATTTCAAACTTTTCTTTTTCCTATAGTTTAAGTTTTAGTTTGCCAAAACTAATTTTTAACAAGCAAGGGTTCATCATTAAAGGGCATTTTCTATTAGGAAGTTCCTGTGGTACACAAATCTCTGTGGTGGGGAACATGTGAGGAGCATTGTCAGGACACTGCACAAGTGATCATTGAATTGTGGTATGGAACCTATGCTAAAAACATTTCTACAGAAATATGCACTTGACTGTTGATACTAGTGTAGAAATTTCTCTTGATGTTTCTACACATCTTTACCAAAATGCTTTTCTCACTCAGTTTTAAAAAGTTGAAATATTTCTAGAATCTCTGCTACTTGTATGATCAACATTACTACAGGAATCATTTTTGGCACGGTTGGAATGATGACTGTTACTCAAAATTAGTTTGTAACACCTCAGTTTTAATTTATTAAGGAACAACTTTGGCAGCTTACTTCACCCTTCTCTTTCCCAGTTCTTTTTTTAACACTTTCTTTAATTTTGAGTTTTTGAGGAGGTGTAGACTTACCCTTGCATTCTGTCTCTATGAGTGAGAAGCCAAGGGTTTGCTTTGCCTAACATCTGGTGCTTTTGGGCTTTCTTGCTTAGCTGCTTGCTGGATCAAATTGGCATTCATCAGCATCAGCAACGGCATTCATCAGTCTTCGATTGAATTCGGTAACCATTGTTGGGTTGAATTTGTTGATGCATCAAATGCAGAAGCATAACTTTTTTTTTTTTTTTTTTTGTTTGATTTTGAAAATAGTTTAAAAGAAGGTGCCTATAACAACACTGTGTTAGGTCAGTTATTTCATCATTTTACCTTGATTTTTTTTTTTCTTTATATAGTTGTTATATTTTGGAGCAGAGAACAGCAACTCTTAGTCAAAGTAACATGCATATTTCATGGTAAAGATGTTTTGGGAATAAGGAATGTAAACAGTTCACTGTCAGAAACATTCCAACCTTACAGCTGAAGAAGAATATGCAAACATAAAATTCTCATGGATGCTTTGGCAAATAAGTATCTCGCTCTGCTGTCCTGACTGTCGCCAGACCCTCCCTCATCCCTCTCACACGTTCTCTCCAGTCTGCAGTGTGACACTCCACGGGCTGGGCGGTGTGCTGCACTCGGGGCTTTCAGGAGTAGCAGTGAGGATGTCACTCGGTGGTGGCCAAACGAAGGCCGAGGAGTTGAGCATGGTTTTCCTTACAGAATGAGAAAAATCAGAAAAAAACCCAAACTGTAATATGCTACGATATATTTATACCATGTCGAAGTTGTTTGCTGAGCAACTGTACTATAGATTTAAACTTTATTAATATATATTTGCTTATGTTAGTGTAGTTTATATAGTCCTTGGTTATTGATAAATTTATTGTGTTGTTACAGCACAGTGATATGGTATAAATATAAGTCTATACATACACACCATATACTCATTAATTTGGTCCCTTGCATAGTACTTTTATATTTGTACAGCAATGTCTTCAAGCAATCCCAGATTTTAGGGGAAATATTTTTGTAAATGCAGTGGTTTAAACAAAAAAGTCCAAACAATCCTTTTACTAAGTTTTAAATACCTTTGTGGTTCAAAATGGTTTAGTTAATGATTGAAATCAAGACACTAAATTAGTGAAAAGTGCACATTAGTAAAGTGAAGCTTACAGTGGTTTTTGTAGCATGTGCTGTGATCAAACTAAGTGAAACATTGGAGGAAATGTAAAAGTTGGGCTACCTTTGTAAATCTAGAACAAATTTCTGAAGGTTGCAGCTGGTTTACTTACTATTGTTGCCTTTTCTTGTGTTGTATCAGTGTAGAGCACTCTTAAAATACTCAAACTGCTTTGTCTTTGCTTTGTACTGTTGGTGCCTTCTTAGTCATGTACCCCACAAGTCCTGCATAGCTAATTTAGTTAATGGTAAGTTTAAAATAAAAAAAGCAAAGGAAGATTTTATAAAAAAAAAAAAAAATCATTTTCTGTATGTTCTTATTCATTGTAACAATTAAACGTTTATATTGTGACAGATTTGTGATTTGGTTAATCTGTATAGATCAATTGTAAGTAGCAAAGGTTTATATTTCGTCTTATTCTTTTGATGTTGTAAACGTATGTGATTTTCTTTTTTAAATCAGGTAACTTAATGTTCTGTTTTGTTTTTGGCATCTGAATCTTGTAAAAACAAATGCAAAGAAAATCATTAAATTGTGTCCCTGTATTACCAAATCAGCATAGTACTGTGCATATCTAGAATGACTGGAATTTTGCTTTAAAATGAACTGCTGTTTTCTAACCTCTAGACACACTGGTGTGTACTACGGTAGCTTAGCTGTGAAATGACTGTCACTCGGAACACTGCAGAGAGAGTAGCCTACATTTAATAGCTGTAAATACTCCAGTGTTTGTTCCACTGCATGACTATAGCAGCTTGAAATTAAATTAGGGAAGCCATCTAAAACATCACAGGTGAAGTTACTTTACAGACAGGCAGAAATGTTGCATCTTTGCTGCAAGAAGGTTATTAAATCATCAGTATTTTGAACAGTTGGGCACTGAGCAATTCAAATTGATTTCAGTGTATCTGATGATTCACAGGCTTTTTTGACACTCTTTATGTTGATATTCATATAGCTACTGCACTGTTCCCATGAAACCTTGAAAATAGTTACTTGAGCAACCCTTAGAGACCAAATGTTTCCATTTTACTATAAAAAGGTTGTTCTCCGGGCAAGGATTTGAAATGTGTGATTTTGAGGAGCAATGCAAGTAAGCTTACATCACTGTACTGGGTTTTTATTCTTTTTTTTAAGCCTAAAATCATATTGTGCTAGAGAACTGAACTCTTAAAAGGCGTAGTTGGATAATGGCAGCTAGAAAAACCTAGAAAATGTGCCGTCAAACTAAAGAGAGCTTAGCTGTAACTGGCAGGACTATAACAACTCCAAGGACTGACTTGTCAAAATTCATCTCTCCATCACCGCTTTGGCTTTCACAGCAGAGTATGTAACTTTTTCTGCAGAATATTACAGAATTCCATTTTTGACCTGGAGAGGTTCATGTGTGTTCTTCCTTTTTCATTGATTGTAGCTGCCCCTCACTTTCTGTTGCCCCTGGCAAAAGAAGGCTGCATTCACAGTGACATGTGCTCCAGTGGCTGACTGCAGGTCACGGCTCTGCCGCGGCCTGTCTCAGTGGCGGTTCTGACAGGCAGTCATGGACTTGGAATCCTTCCTTAAGAAGGGTCCGTTTGAAATATGAGTATTTCCTGTATTTCACCAGAACGGGACACTGGTCCTCCCCATCTGTTAAGTTTCAAGTATAGTGAGCACTCAAACTGTTGGAGCTGAAGACTGTCGAGAGGGATGCGTGGGTCTGGGAGTGGGCCTGTGTTCGTGTGGGCTGGTCTGTTCCAGTGAGAGCCCCGGGGTGCTCTGGAAGCTGAGGTGCCTGTGCGGGGGAGATCGTGCACTGAAACACTCGGGAAGGCTTGTGAGGAATTGCTTTGGAATATGAGCCCTATTCATCAGGAGAGATACTAGTGTAGGCTTGGTGGCATCAAGCTTTGTAGAGCTCTGACCCTGGGACTTTCTCTGCAGGCCAAAGACGACAACTTCTGTGTTGAGCACATTTTGTTTTCAGTTGTTCTTTCTACTGGATTGCATACACGTAACACTTGACACACTTAAAAACAAAAAACAAAACATTTGAGATGCTTAGAGGACTTGGCAACTTCATGGCATCGGTACATGCCATGTCTCTTGATGGTTATCTTGCTCTGATGTCTCTTCACCACTTGTGAAATTCTTCAGCTAGCTTCAGAAGGGTTGTAGAGTTTGAACCCTGGTTCCGAAGGCATCTCTGGTGAGCCTGCGAAACAGCATCCTGGTGCTCTGCCAGGTGCCAGAGGTGGCCAGTGTTCACAGTGCCCCCTCAGAAACCTGGCCCCGCTCCTGTCGTGTTCCTGTGAAGGCTAATCTTGGAACTTAGATGTGAGAATTGTTCTGTAATCCCTCTGTCTTTCCCCTTTATAAAGTACTCACACTGACAACTTCCCTTCAGGTGTTTTCCAGAATTCTGCCTGTTTTTTCACTGTGTCTTGTTACTGACCATTTCCTCTTCTCTTTGTCTTCCTATTCAAACTGAGTTTAAACAAGTTCCAGTTGTTCCAAAAATCTCTTGTATAGGATTTGAGAGCTTTCTAATGATAAACAACGGATTATTGGTCCTGTTAAACTGATGTAAATCCAGTGAAGAGGTAAGCAAGAAAGCTGGAATGTCTCCCGAGACTCTTCCCGTTGGAAGCACAGCACGTGATCATCTGGTAACTGCGTGGGCCTCTTGGAAGACAATATAAAAACAGGTGTGAGGAACAGAAAGGAGTAATGCATTTGGGTAAGATGTCATGAAACCCAGTTCCACTAGATTTCTCCGTTGCTGTTGGGAACTTCTGCCTGAAATGCAACAATTTCTAATTAAAACTCTTCTCTTTTTGACTCTAAATCCTTAAATACCGTGTAAATATTGAAAGCTTCCTGCTACTTCCCTGAAACTGCCTCTCATCTTCCTCTCCACACACAAACAGAGAAAGGTGTGATCCTTCTGTCCTAGCTTCTCGTTTGTTTGGTACAGAGGCAGCTCATGTGTGTACGTTCAAGCTGAAAAAAGCCCTAAACTATTTCTGATTTCCCAGAAAAGAGCAAGAAATACCTTGACAGCATGTTTGGTTTGTGGCATTTTCTCATCCAGAAATGCAGAGTTAGGAAATACTTCAGTTTCTCTTGGGAGTCTTTCTGTGAGTCGGTGTGAGATCAGCTGTGATGAGACACAACTTGTCCGTGTCTCCTTCTGTCAGCGCTCGGCCTGGGCTGGCCTCTGATCTTGCTGGGTTGCTGTCTTCCAGCGGCGCTTCTCTTCCTCAGGGTTTTGCACTTTTCGTGTTAGTGTCTCTCTCCAAAGTCCATTGTCTACTATGACTAACTGAAGTTCACTTCTTTGTTCTTCCTTTTCTATGGCTTGCATGGTGATAGCTCACCTACAGTCTCACAGCTCAGCTTCTGTTTGCTTTTGTAGCTCTTTCTCCTCTGAAGAGCTGAGCCAAGGGCACAGCTGGGCTGCGGGGAGCTGGGCCCTGCTGCCAGGCGGCTCAGTGCCAGGCTGCTCGGGGCTGCAGGAGCTCCTCTGCTGCAGCCGGGCCTGGCAGTGCCCGGGGTGGCACCCAGGTGATCTCTTCATTCCACCTGATGATTATAATGATGACCTTGAATACACAACCCAGAAATAATGGAAAATTTGGGTTGCTCCAGCCATGATGGTGTTTCATCACGTTTCAGGACATCTGAAAACATTTCAAAATTCAGGCTTTTCTAGCAAAAAAATAATAAACCCCAAAGCTGTAAGAGAATGCTGTAGACATTTTTTTTAAATTTGCTATTACTTAAAGACTTGAGATGCACCTTTTAGGGGTTTTGGGTGGGGTTGTTTTTTTCTGTTAGCTCCAAGACTAAATGGCTTGTTCTGAAGGGTTTTTTCTGCCTTAAAACTGCAAATGCAAAAATGCTGAATATTCAGAGTTTTGGCTTCAGAATCGGTGAACTGACAATATCACAAGTGAGCTGGAAGGTTTTTTAGTCAAGCCTGTCTCCTAGTTCACCTTTAATTTCAATAGCTAGTACTTAAAAGGAAATTTTGACTAAAACCCCTTTCTATACTCCTCCAAGTGTTACAACTCACAAATACTGTAACATGTAGTTGACACATCAGAGACTCAAGAGTTCAGACTTTTTAATGCATTCTGTGTTTTCTAAAAGCTTTTTGTTAGTATTTGTACATGTGTATACTTTTGCAGGCTTTTTTTGAATAGGAATACCACGGACGTGGGGAGAACACTAACTTTTGCAGGCCAGCTTACACACTCAGAAATACTTAAATGAGTATTGTTGATGTCACTATAGCTACGTGTTCTAATTCCATTTGCTCTCACGTGCAGCATTAAGTGCAGCACTCCAGGCAAACTGTGGGGATTAAGGAAAAAAAACTGTGGTCATTTCTTAAGCATTCTTTTGTAGTTAAACTTAATTTATAAACTTGTTTTTAAGAGTATGTTTGGTACTTTGGGAGAACTGTATTAAGCTGTTTTTACAGCTGACTCGGTGACATTTCTCTAAGTATAATACGCTGTTGTTCCAGCATGGCAAAGGTCTGCATAATTCATGTGTGCTCAACTTAATCACTGGTTTTCTTCTTGTGACAATAAATGGCATTGTACCAAAAGCAATATATTCTGTGTGTAGTTAGTAGTGGAAATAATTATTACTTTGCAGCTTTTATTTTCATTGTCTTTCCAGACACTAGCATGGATCATGTGCATTTGACAGTTGCTCCAAGGCTATTAAATTTGGGGGGGGGAGGCCGGGGGAAAGGAGGGTCCTGAGTAACACTTGTTTGCTTTCTGTACTTTGAAGCATAAAAGGGTTGTATCCGATGCTGCGTTAAGCTTATTTTCTTCTGAGTCTTATCATCAGAATACATCTAGATCTAGAGCGTGTCTCCAGAATTGCTCCTCCACATTTTTCCTCTTCAGAAAGGCCCAGGCTCAACACCAGCATCGTTAGAGCCAAGGATCATAAGAGAGCAGAAGGGCTTTTTTTTCTCTGCTTGATTTTGGGATTCTGGTAAGCTATGCTCAGCCTTATTAGATCACAGCACTGTAAAAAGACTCGTGGAATGCTGCAACTGGTTTTGCTCACCAACTGCTTAACTGGAGAGCAGATAAGACTGCGCAGGCAATATGCAGTGCATGGGAACTCTCTAGGCTTAAGCCTGTCCCTCCTGGCCCCTCAGTAGCGATTCTGTGCTACTGGCTCTGCAAGTAAACCAGCCCTGGATAACTTTCCCTTCAAAGAGGGAAGCTTTGTTTTTCTTTTTGGGGTGCTCAAAAGGGCAAGATATTAAAACCGTGAACTCCCCACCACTTGCATTTGAGTGCTAGTGTGTAGTATTCATCATACTGAAGTGTCACTGTACAAAAACTTTAATCTGTAGAAATGACAGGGCTGAAGAACATGCTCTTCTCAATCCTTGCTTTCAAAGTCTGTAGAAAAATACCTACTTTCAGTTATAACTGAATAGTTTTTCTGCGTTCTCTGTGCGCATTTTTTCTCTGCTGCCTCCTGCTCTTCTTAGATGTGACTTATTTTACTGCTAATGGTGTTATAAAACTGTAGTACTACAGGTGTCATGTGGTAACTTGTAAATAAAATTTACTCTAAACACACGGTGAAGTTACTTGTGGTGCTGCTCTGTAAATGTGTGACATTTCCATAGCTGTAAATCTTAACTGCACTTCCCTGAAGGACCTATACACTGCACTTAGTGATTATAAAACCGATGTCTGTGAAAGAAACCTCTCAGTGTCCAGCCTCCACAGCAATCTGGTCCTAGTAACAAGTTCCAGGCAACAACAGCATTGACAGCAATTATTTCTAGGTGGTAACTTTGCAACAGAATTTGCTAGATGACAGCAAATCAACACTTACGTCAAACTGATTGTCAGTGGAGCAATAATACATTTTTATGTAAATATCTCTAACAATTTGTGAAGCAAGTTGAGAAGGCAAGATTATTTACAGTTGGAAGCTGATTAGGAAACTGTTGCTGTGGTAGCATTTTGTCCTTGGAGCCTATCAGCTCTACCAAAGGGCTGTTTCCTATCCAATTGAGAGGGTGGCGGAAAAAGTGGAAGAGGTCTGACCTGTGCAGAGAACACAAAGTGCTAGGTTTTATTAAAAAAACAGATAGGCTGCTCTGCTGCGTTCCCTCGTGGTTGGCATCCTGTCAGAAATGGAGCAACAAGTGCTGTGTGCCTGGCTCCAGGGGCGTGCAGGCAGGAGAAAAGGTATGGCAGGCCCTGCTGGGAGCTGTGGGGACGTGCTTATGTACAACGCTCTCTCTTCAAGAAAAGAGTCCCGAGGAAATCTAATTAGCAGTCAGATGCTAACTCTTCAGCACAACTTGCCTTGCATATGCGTGTGTTGTGGAGTGCTTGTCATTGGTTGGCGTAGCAGCAGAGAAAATGTAATGTTTAAGGGGTTTCATGCATTTTCTTTAGGAGATGAATGTTTCAGTCCGTCGTATGGAATTCTTTCAGAAAATATTCAAATGGTTGAATTTTCTGCAGTGCTGGAGAAATAACCAACTTGTCATTCCCAGCTACCTGATGCTCCAGACAGCTCTTTTGTGCATTCAGGTAAAAACCACCTTCTGCTCCGTACCGTGGCAATAGGATCTTTTTGAGAAACATGCCTGAGCAGGGATGGGGACAGAGAGGGGCTCAAAATACACAGTCTGTAATGCCGCTTCTCCTGTCGGGGTGCCTCTATCGAAACACCCTCTGCCCTTCCCTCTTCCCTGTCCCTCTGGCTTCAGCCCCTGTTTTTTCCTGTGGGTACAGACTGAATGATGCTGCTTGTTGATACTTGATCTGTGACTGATTAGATTCTTACTCCCTGTTCTACTCTTCAAGCTCATCTGGATGCAGAGTTCTCTCCAATTCTGAAACCAGTTTTGGCTTTTTTGTTTAGTCAGGTTTTGGGGTTATTTTTTGTGAGAGTTTTTGGTAGTTATTACAGAGTTGAGTGTTTTGCTGGGCAAATGACACTTCCTTGCGAGACAGTAATGAGAACCTTGGCAAGCAGCTTTGCCTGTGCCTGCTTTGTCTTGTACAATGGAGTTGACAAAGAGATAAATCACAACCGATTTTTTGCTTTCCTTATGTATTGTGGTGGTGACAGCCTTCAAGAGCACACTAATTTGGAGGAAACTGTCTTTAGAAAACTGCTCAGGTTTAGCAACTGCTTTCTGCATTAATTTTTAAAAATAATTGCCCTAATGATCTGGAGTGCGAGTAGAGTTATTTGAAGGGACAGGCTACAGAGGTCCTAGTTTGGAATTTTCTTGAAACTGCCCATGAGGGGAAAAGCAAATAAGAAGAGCCATAGCTCTTTTAAAAATAACTAGTGAGGGAAAAACTGCTATGTGGTGCTGTCTAGTAATGTTAATTTATGTTCAGAGTTTAAATGGTGCCAAGTAAATGAGCAAAGAGCAAATACCTGGCCCTCTACTTTGAAGATGTGGACAAGCAACACTTAGGCCAGACTCCTTCATCACTACTTCAGTTACTGCCAGTCACAGTCTGTTGGAAGTGGCTGTACTAACACATGTATTTTTGACAATTTCCCTTCATATGTTTGTTAAGTAATTAAGAAAATTGCTTTCCATTCAGATCAACCCTTTAAAGTCAGGGGAGAAAGAAACGACCTTTCAGTGTTGCTCAGGACTTTCAATGACTGGATATAATATTTCTGCTTCTCAGCTTTCAGTTGCTTCTATAATTCTTTTCCTTATTCTTCCCTATATGTCTCCTTCCCTGCAACTGTTAGATACAGTCTTTGGGAGCCTGATTCTTTTCAAGGTATTTAAGTGAATTAAGAGGCAAATCCCACATGGAAATGTGTATCTGGAAACAGTTCTACTTAACCTGACTTAAACAGTTTCTCAGAGTAGGAGCTTGTGGCCTTTTACCCTAAGAGGTAATTGAGTTTATTTACAGCAAGCATGTTAAACTAAGCAGTTCAAAGAATAAACATACTCTGAACAAATAAACCCTTTTCAGAATAAAATGTCATGTCCATGATAGCTATTGAATGTAATCTCTGACAAAAATGGACACTAGAAGACAAACATGTCTCAGAAACACTGAGCTTGAATGAATGAGATTTGTGTGTGCAAGAGATGGTTGGAAAGGTGGTGATTATAACCCAGGCATTTTTTGTGGGTAGAGAGGTGGGCAGCAACAATGAAGCCTGTGGCATTTCTTGTATAAACATTTCTATCTGCAAATTGCTGCACACCTCCTCAGACAAAGATAGCAATTAATTAACCAGGAGAGTCCATTTCAGTGCTTAAGGTGCTTATTCAGGATATTCAGGTATTGCCTTGGCATTCGCTTGCACTGAGAATGGATTCATGGTGGCATTTCTGTGTTAAATTACTGAAATTTTGTATGTGTATATTTTGGTTTTACTTGAATGTAGGAACCACTTGAACACCTTGTAATTTTCACTGTGAAAAGAAGCATGGGTGCTTTTCAGGGATTCTGCCTTGCTGTTGCCTGCTGACTCTGCTTGAATTTGGAGCAGGGGGAAACATTATTTGCTTTTCTTCTGGAGTGCACCCTTCCATGCCCTGAGATGTCTTTAGAAAAAAAGTAATCGTCAGGTAAACTAGTAAAAATTGCAAACTCTCTGTGTGGCCTGTTCAGGGATAATAAATACATCTCGATAGCCTTTGCACCTCCTTAGGCAGTGAAGAGCTAGTTAATATCTAAGAAGCTTGAGAGAAGTAGATAATGTAAACCCAGCTCATGCTCTCCTATAAGCACAATTCCTATACCCTGCTGGTGACTAAATCCATGGGCTGTCAGCTTCCAGGGCCTGGTAGTTAGCAGAAATCACAAAGCTACTGGGCAGTTTTGCTAATGCCGTGTTGGTTTTATTACACTGTCCCAAAAGTTGGATTAATCCAGTGTCTTGTCTTCTTCAGGAAGTGATGGGCACAGTCAGAGGGGCTCTACCTGGTATCCCCTTGCAATGATTTTCTCTTTTCCATTTGTTGTCTCCTGTAATCAGTTATTTTCTTCTCACTCTTTTGTTTGTTTGTTTGTTTTGTCTTTAGTCCTGTCAGTCTTAAAGGTTGTCCTAGGGTCAGGTTAATGCCTGCTCTTCACTGGAGAACAGGCAGTCCACCATGAGAGCTTTCTGTAATTCTTTGCAATTATGTGCTGGCGTTTGTCAAATGTGTGCCAAGCTAATGGAGGTAACCAAACAAAAATTCAGGTTGGAAGGAACTTCTGACCATCACCCAGTCCAAGCCTTGCTGACAGCAATGAAGATGTGGTGACCTAGACTACCTCTGGACTGCACAGGGTTGAAAAAGACCTACTGAAGGAAGTGGAGAATGTAGATCTTTAGTTTGTACTTGCTTATACCTTACACTGCTCACTTTTGCAGATTTTAAGAAATGCAGTGAAGGTCAGAGATTTAGGCATGGATTTAACTCTTTCACCTTTATTTTCATTCATACTTCAGTCACGTTGCCTGAAGGCTCTACAGGGTGCTATCCTTCACAACACCCTTTTTTCTATTTTGACTGGAAGATGTTGGGAGCAAATAGTGTAATTCACTTTTGTACAGAGCCTTCAGCTCCCGCGGAGATGGGAGCAGTGAGCCCCTCCTTGCTGTCTGGGCTGCCCCTCCTGCCGGGCCCCGCCGCAGCCTGTGCTGCCCCTGCTCTCAGGCTGAACTTCTGTTCCTCTTGTGTTACCTGTCTGCACGTTTCAAGCACGGGATTTTACATGTAAAGATAATCTATAGTCTAGAAATCAAAGCCTATTTTGTGTAACATTCAATATTAATTTTGTTTGCAGGTCAGATTTTTCAGCAGCAGGGCTATATAGTCTCCAGACAGGAAAAAGAACAGATTAAATTGGCCCTAGAAAAGATGTAAGAACAATTTTATTCAGCTTCTCACTAGAAAACTTGCCTCCATGAAAATCCAGATAAAGGCTATTAAAGGAAAAGAATAACCGTAGTTTATTCTTTTTCTATTTTCTTTTTAGTGCTTCAAAGCACTCCTGCATATCCCAATGACAGTAGAACTGTTGGAATGCTCGTTGTCTGTAGCTGAGCCATCTGCTGGTGGAAAGTCGCCATGAGTAGCCTTTGTGTGCATGAAAACCTAGCTGAACGCCAGTTAAAGAGCATTAGAGAGCAAAATTCGTGATAATAATACCTCCAGTCTTCTGAAAAATATTGTATAAATACTCTAGAATTATAGCTCCAATGTTTATCAAAGGCAAACCTACCAACAGTTTAGAGCAGGAACATACCTGTGAAACTGCTAGTGAATAATTTATGGTTTTACATTCTAGGCTTGGAGGTTCTTTTAGTTTTGCTTTGCTTTTTGTTTGCGTGTGTGTTTTTGTTTGGTTTTCTTTTTTTTTAAGTAGGCTGAATCTCACAGTGGGTGTGTGATATGACTGGTGAAGGCAGTAGAAATGAGGATTAAAAGAAAATTTTGTTGTGTGGGGACTGATTTGATAATTCTTTCCCTTTTTCCTGAGTTTCTGATAGGGGTTCAAGCAATTCCAACCGCCTACAAACAAAGCACACCACCATGTCAGGGAATGAAGCACAGAAGCAAGGTGAAGCATCAAGTAATTTTCTTAAGATAAATATTAATGATGATTATTATGCTAGTAATGATTGTCAACCTTTGTACAATCTGTTCTTCACATCTCCATACCCATCCACCCCCTTCATAAATACTGACATAAGTAGCAAAAGAGCAATTCAAGATAAACGACTGAGAGATATTGTAGCTTGATAACATGAAGAACCAGCTTTACAAAACTGTTGCTGAGTTTTACCCCCCCCCACACTTATATGTGACTCTCTTTCTTCTAATGCTATCCAAGGTATTGCAGAATCTCCTTTGTAGTGGCAGCGAAGTGTCTGGTGAGGGGTTCTGGATGCTGATGCCCTGGGGCTCTTGCTGGTTCCGATAGCTACTCTGAAAGCTTTGCAACTTTTCCCATGCACTTCTTGGCACCTTGCTCAGCTAGATACTCGATCTGCTCATAACTCTCTGAGCTGCCAAAAGAGCAAGGTATCACTTTCCTGATTAAATGCGGCTTACATTGACCTGTGCCTCTGTGCTCCTGCCAGAGCTGCTGGTCTGGTCCTGCCCCGTGCCTCACTGAGCCATGCTGAGGTCTTGGGTGGCTTTTTTAGAGCCCAAAGGTTTGAGATACCCTGGAAATGAGGCACTGGAATGTGGATATTTTTGAATCTCTTGCAAAAAAGGATGGTGAACAGGATCTTGACATGGATACCAGGGAGTACAAGAGCAAAACCCACACTGAGAAAAGGTTTTTAAAAAAGCCAAGGGCAAGCACACCTCTGACAGTTATTTTGTAGCTATACCAGCACTGACGCAACTTTTTTTGAATACACTGATGCAGAAAAAGATGCTGAAGACTGTGACCCATAGGCAGTGTGGATAAGATACACCTGAATCTTAAATTCTCTAAAACTTAGGTACCAACTGAGATGGCATTGTAATATTTGCATCTCATCCCTGTATTACCAGTCAACCTTCTAGCCTGGTGTGCTGCAGGACGTGAAGTAGCAGCATTGCCTCCACAATCTCCAGTAACTGTGATGGAGGTCTATGACACACCCCCCGTACCTTCCAGGCTTGCTGCTGGGTGCTGCCATCTCGAGCAGGGATGAGACAGTCCTGCAGCCTCCTCCCAGCCTTCTTCCAGCCAGCAAACCACGCTAGCCATGCTGTGGTTGCCACAGCCCAGCCACCCCATTCCTCTCCTGTCCTCTTCCCTCTGCTGCCTCACTGGGCTACAGGCTGTGCTGCTGATTGTGCCAGGCTCAGAAAGCAGTTTGATAAACATGTAAGTACCAGGGCAGAACAGAAGAATTATTCAGCAGCTGCATGGCACAGTACCTAGCACAGTGTGTATGTGCTGTGTGCACAGGGCTTTCTGACCAAGGGACACACTCGTTTAAAGCATTTTTTTTTCTTGGTACAAAATCTACCGAGGAATTCTTCACATAAAGTTGTAGTGCAGCTAAGAGCAAATCTGATTTATGAACTGCATACAATTTAGAGCAGAAAGACTAAGACTTTGATACTACTAATTCACCATGTGTCAGTCTTGTAAAGCTGCATTTATTTTCAGATTTCTAAGCACATCTGCAGTGGATATAAAATGGAATTCTAGCAATGAAATGTGCTCCAGCTTGGCACCTACAAGTTAAGGCTGCTTTGTCACTCGCCTTTGGATATCATGGGTGCTTTATATGACAGAGCAAGAGAGGCTGTTCTTGCCAGGCATATTTTGCTGGGGCCTGTGACTCCTTGGAAACAGGCACTTTCTTTGTTCCTACATCATATGGATCAGGGGATATGCCTTTCATAGTAAGATTGCCCAAATACATGTGCAGCTAGCCTCATCCTGTCATTTAACCAGCTTTGTACCAGTTTCTAGAAACATAATTTCCATTCTCTTAATCTCTGCAATTCTCCATCTCTGACAATTTAGAGAATGCAATTTCTAATGTGGCTGTTAGATGCTCTACTCAGTAATATACAAACTGATACACAACAGAACAGAAAATCCAGCATACCCTGTCAGCTCCCTGCCTTCCTGCTGCCAACACTGAAGGTGCTAAAAGTGAACTACTTACTTTTTTTTTTTTTTTTCAGTTTGCAGAAAATAGATAGTTCTGCTATACACCAAAATATGAACTTATGTAAGTGGGATATGAACAAGGGACTTGATGAGTTATGTGGTCAGTGAGTCGAGGTGTGGGTGGGCTTCTGTAGCTTCTGCTGTGTGTTTTGTCCTTCCCTGTGCTGAGCTCATGGTTTTTGGGAGGTCAAGCAGTCAAATCGAATGCACCAATTCTAGTTCAGGGATGGCAGGAACAGCTTAATTGAAAGGTAGCTGCTCTTTGCTTCCATTCAAATGCTTGCATTTTATTTAATTACAAGCACCTGAAAAATATTTGGTTAAAAGTGGAAAAAAAAATCTGTCAAATTAGACCATACTTTATCTGTGCTTATGTGTTGGTAGAAATTCTAGGACAATTCTCGAAGATAAGTGGCAATTTACTTCACTGGCCACACCAGGTTAATAGTGAACAGCAACATTGCTGCAGGCTGGAGTTAAGAAGTGCTGTAAGATGCTTGTTCGCACTATGCCTGGCTGAGGTTCCTGTAGCAGTAACAAGGAGGATGCAGTCAAATACTATGATTGATAGTGTTACACAGGGAAACAGAAGATTCTTGCTTGAGCTAATCGTGTCTTAACCAATCTCCCTGTTTCTCTATTACCAGAAACATTCGACCTATTTGTTCTAAAAGTTAGAAAGAAAGTTCATACATTTATTTATCAATATTTATATAAGGATGATGGTAAGATGCAACTAATTAAAAAAACAGTACAGTTTCAGCCACAAGATGGAGCCCGCACAGTACCAGGAACATCTTCGCAGTTGAAGATCGTGTTCTTTTGTCTCTAGATCCGTCAGCAGCTTCAAGAGGATTCATCACTTCTCGCTTAGTTACTGAGATAGCACTGCAGAAAAGAAAACGTAGTGCTTAGGGTGCAGATTTCATATATAAATAATTCTAACTCTCATATGAAACTCTCACACCTAATCTGATAAAAAAATAAGTGATGCTACTTTCTTGATTCTAAATAAAACTAGTCTTTAAACTCTGTTGCATGCTCCAGAGGTTCATGGACTTAAGTGACCTGAGGTATTAAGAGAAGAGAAAAATTTAAGGGTGGTAAATGAGGCCCTTGGGATAATCTTGCAGAATCAGGTGTATCAACGAAGTTTTACCCTGCCCTGTAAACAATAGGCTGGCTACCACAGGATGTCAATCCTCCTAATCGAAATAGGTCTGGGATTTTTGTTGTTGTTTTCCCCCTAGAGCTTAGCTTTACTGAGGAAACCTAAGTTCTGGAAAAAAACCCAGATGACCTACTGTCACTCTCACAAGAGATGCCTCCTGAATGTAGCCAAAGCTTTCAACTTGTATGCTATGTCTGGACCAATTCAGCAGAAAACACTAACAAGCTGAAAATATTTTTGTAGCAAATTAGCTAATATTTCTTTTGCCTTTTCCCTTATAATAAGATCCTCAGTAGTGGAAATCTTCATTAAAGTGTCAGTGGGCCAGCCACATTCCCACTTCTTTCAACTTAAGGACAGCTATGTTTGTATAACACATAATCTACACAATGGTACTGCTTGTAGAAAAGACAGAAGTTGAAAATCTGTAACACTCATTTTATTTTTCATGTATTGTTTATTCAAACAGCTAACTATATTAAAATGTTGCTGTGAGGCTCATGGATTAAAAATGGCTTAATGGTAACAGAAAAATACTTTTCTTAGCAATGTAAAAGCTCTTATTGTCTAAAAACATCTAGAAGATGGGAACTGTGGGGTCATCTCATTTTTATTTCAGCAATTGCCATGTTATATCTTCCTAGAAGTCCATTTTCTTTATATTCTCTTAAACATAAGTGATGTTCAAATCTAATTTACATTTAATCTATTGGAGAAACTTTACTATATGCTCCTAGTAAGTTACTGAAAGTGGCACTACAGCTTAATAATCACAGTAAGTTCAGTGTCTCTTATGTATCTGAAATGCTACCTGTAATTCAGGGAAGGGAACAGATTCAGCAAGACTTTGTTTCTGTCTCCAGAAGGCTTCTCTGGGCCTTTAACTTTGAAAGTCTCCTTGCTTAGACAGAAAGGTGAGAGTAGGCAGGTATTCATGTTCTTGAAGAGGGAACAGCAATTCTGAAATGCCTTTGGGTATTCTAATGAAAAACCAGTTGAATGTCTGGCAATTAACCAGACAGACAGAAACAATTATCAAACCATCTAAATAGGAAAAGAACAGTCCTGTGCTTGAAAGGGACAAAAATTTCTGCTGGAATCCACAGTCCAAGAAATCATTTGATAACTTGGAGCAGGATCTGAGAAGAGATATAGAAACTGAAAACTTAGAAATTGAAAAATGTGCTTTATAAAATGCTATTACTCAAGCAGATGAGGTCCTCATATCTACGGTGAGTCCTGTTGTCACCTCAGTCTTCCAGGTGAGGAAAAAACCAGCTCAAGGATAAAATTACATTAAAGGGAGAAATAAGACGAATTTATTTGTCGATGAGATAAATTAAAGACTGGGACAAGGGATTAATAATTCATAGACTGGATGTTCTAGGATGCTTTCCTAAGGGTTGGTCTGGTTTAAATGACAAGTAATATCACCAGTCACATGGCTGCTATCTTACAGGAGCACCATATGATTAAGTAATCCCCTTGGCCCTATTTATCTGTGCAATGATAGAATATGTTCGTGCTGGATGCCCTGATCTGGACAGGATGGAAAATGAGGATGGAAATACAAGTCTAGGTTTTAAGATGAGAAACACGCCTCTTGGAGGACAGAAAGAAAAAGAAAAAAAGAAGCCAAACCAACCTAAACCAGAAAAAGACTGAATACATGCCTTCAGCCAACTGCTTTGCATACATGGGCAAGCATATGCAGAATGTGTTTTTACAAAACATGTGTGAACAGAAGATTAATCTCTGCTTTTCTAGAGCTCACAAAACACAGCTCTGACTTCTCAGATAAGTAGTAACTGCCCAACAACTAGCCAAGGAGTCTATAGCTGCAGGAAACTGATGGCAATCAGTTAAATAAAGGTGATTTTGATAATATGTGTGTGTACATTGTAAAGCTTATGTAGTTCTCTTTATTCTACAACTTTTGCCTTTTTCCTCAGATCAATGTGTCTCCTGCTTTCTTTCCTGTTTAACACAGACAGTACATGCTAGCATTTGTTCTGGCACTTTAAAATGCTGTGGTCCTCCTGAAGTGTAATTAGTTTGTATGTGTTGTGCTGGTCTGCTGTGTTGCCACTCCTGTTTGCATGCTAAATCGAGACACAAATGTTACGCTGTACCGTGTAATTTACTTATTATATTGTAAATACATATAATATCAAATTCTGGGGGAAAAACACTATAAATTTAAGCTAGCTACTAAGGCCTGCTGCAGTTTGAAGGGTTTGTATGCTGGCTAATTCCCTGGTGAATTTCTCTGCTTTAGGTGGGACACTTGTATATCTGTCAGTCTGAATATCAGAAAAGTTTAGTTAACATCTGGTTTTGCTGTTTCAAAAGTCAATGAAGAGATAAAAGTAGAACCTCCACAGTGACAGGTGAGGATAAAAAGGGCAATTCAGATTTTTCAGATGACAAATCCCTCTCCAGTGGTGCATATTTCAGCCCTCTGATTAGGGAGAATATACACACTCCTGAAGGAGGTATCTAGAGTTGGGTGACACAGACTTTTTTCCACCTCACATCCAGTTGTATATGAGCAGATGTCTACAACATATAAAAATCATGATACAAATTTATTTGATTCATATCCCCCAGGCAAATTCCTGTGCCTGTTCTCCACTTGGGGACAGCTTGAGATGTCAAAGTATTTCAGGACAGCTGATCCTATCACTTGATATTCCCTGATCCAAGTAATTTCCTCACTGCATCTTTTCTGGGTTAGCAGGTTTTACATTGGCATATGTAGTAGAACTTAATACTTATTCCTACTGGTTTCAAAAATCATCCCAAATTAAAAGATATTAATTTATTACCTGGAATACCTCCCTACATATGCAGTTCCAGACAAGTAACTAAAATATGCCGTGACAAATACCAGTATCATTTATGACCTAACAACAAGCTGCTTTGCAATTAATGCATAGTGTTATATTTTCATATTATATAATCAGAAGTTTTGATATTAATTTTGTCAGTTTTATCTATATTATACTCTTTAGGCCATCTGCTGCCATGTCCCAAGAAACAGACACAATTTCTTTTCCTTGGAGAACTTCAGAGCGCAAACACAATGTTATAAACCTGAGTAACAGGGAAGAGAAGAGCAAGCTGGTACACTTCTGGCAAACATACAGGAAAAACAATTACTTTTGTTTTTGAAAAAATTATTTTCCCTTCTTTCAGTAGTCTCAGCTAAAACAGAGAACACGGAGCTTGACAATTCTAATATCAATTGATTTTTTCTTTAAATGCTGTTAAAGTCTCCAAACTTTTGAGACTTCACATAACCTGAAGAAGCAAAGGAATGAATCCTGACATTCTTTCTCAGTTTAGATGCCTTTAATGATCTTTCCTGACTCTACCTGTCATGTTTTGAGTTCGTCCTGTTTTCAGAAGGGCTTTTAATGGTTTTGGATATGATTCACCTACCAGTTCTATTTCTAATGTGCCAAACCCCACGGACAATGCCTGCATGCCATCTCTCCAATTCCCAGACCTCACACAGCGAATTCCAGAACTACAGACCATAACCTGGATTAGAATCCTAATGAGAAATGGCAACACCACCTCTTCCCATTACAGAATTGTATATAAAGAGAAGTTTAATGATGCAGAGCTTACAAAAAAAAAAAACATAGGCAAGACTTGTCAGTGTCAGAATTGGTCCTATTGAAATGGTGTGCATTATATTACTGATAATACAGCTGTGAAATAATTAGGACACTACACAGGATTTAGTAGTAGTAGTATGCCATCTACTCTGCTAACCAAGATAGAGCTCCAGTGTGAAAGGCATACTTTGCCCTAAGAGTCTGCAATTTAAGCAGTGTAGAAATTTAGATGCTTCCATGCTCTTTGTTTTAAGTTATTTCACTGTCTCAGTGGACTACACGCAGCACTTTGAAGTACATCATGCTGTATCAGAGGTTCATTCATACAAGCAACCTTAACCTGCTACAGAAAGCAATGAATACATCCTTGATGTGTCTTTATCTTAAGAAAAAAAAAAAAAGAGAGAGAAAAGGATGGTATTCAAACAGTGCAGCTTGTGTATTTGTTACTAAGGAAACAAACAGCAAAGAGAAAGACACCCTCAGTGTCCTTGTCATTTGGATCTTTCAGTGGAGAAGCAGAGCTTGTGTTAAAACAATGGAAACATTGTTCAGCTTTCAGGATCCTTTGCTGTCCTCGCTGGATGACAGACACTTCTTTCTCCCCCTTGTCCATCCTGTCATCTCTGAAAAGAAGAGTCACTTCTAAATTCATGATTGGGCCGCTGGTTATATTTTATTCCTCATGTAGAGTTTAATTCCTGCTTCTGTGCAACCTGGCCAGTTCCTAACACCTAAACCAAGATCACAGCATCTTTCAAGGTAAACAGAAGAGAGAAACCTGATATTGCATTCCTATCTGTAGAAAAGCAGCTACAGCAGCACTAATAATTCTGAATTTGCACTTCTTTGAGTCAGTACAAATCGGAACATCAGCAGGACTTCAGAGAGTGTGAGGGGTACTGCAGCATTTCCTGCATTTCAACTTGGGGACCCTGTGCAGCTGTGCTCCCTGAAGAGCAAACCTGAAGTTTGTTTCCTGATGTTTCGCCAAAACACATTTCTTCTTCATTGTGCAAGAGTGACTTTTTTGTACTGTTCTTCATGAATGGCCATTAATTTATTATTAAGAAGAAAGAAGTGTACAACAAAATAGTATAAATGTGAATAAAATTTAAAAATTGATAGGCAGAATAAAACTAATGGACCACTTCCTCACAGCCCTCTGCAGCGTGTATCTCTGTGCTCTGGCCGTGGCAATGGCAGGGCACGGCCTGGGAAACCAGGGGCTCACTTTTCTTTGATTTTTTAAGGAAAACATGATCATGGCCAGCAGACCTCAGATGCTTCAGGAACTACTTTGTACACGAGGTGTAACTTGGTTTCCCTAATCCTCAAAAGTATTCCTTTATGCCTTAAAACCAGTGTATTTTTTTCATAGTAAGTGATGGCCTCTTCCCAAAACTCCGCTTTCAAAACAAGCGCTCTAACCTGGCTCCAACTGGGCTTTTTTCCTTAACGGTTTTTCTACGGCACTGAACTTCCAGCAGACCTGTGTCATCTCCCAGGGCTCTTCTGCTTATTGCCGTGCCCGCACCTGAGGGCCCTCAGGCACTACCGCTGCGGCCGCTCGGGCCCGGAGCGCTCCC
>NW_008608879.1:9199-23949 GCF_000691845.1 Merops nubicus | reverse complement strand
TGTCATGTTGTCCCCTGCTACCCCAATCTAACTGAATGGCTTCACTAAGCATTGCTATGAACTTTTCTGTGGTATTTTTGCAAATGAAGCCTCTTGTCTAATGTGACTGATTTTGAAAGGGTGACTTCTGTACAATCAAAACTTGTATAGTATGCAGTGACTGAAAGTTTTGAATGAAGCAGTGGAAATTCAATGGCAATTCCTTTTCTATCTAACAGTATAGATAGTCATTGTAAAATATATTTAATACTGGAAAGTCTGCTGAGTTTCACAGATGTGAAGGTCAATTTTTAAGCTAACTATTTTATTTAAAAGCACAGATAAATTGTCTGGGTTGCGGTTTGATTCTGTTGCATAATTATTGCTTTCTGGTATAATCTTTTTTTGTGCTCCTAACATCTTCCCTTGCTGTACTACTAGCTCATTAGAGATGGGGAAAGGACCAGATTTTTAATTTAATCTCATCTGTCAGAACAGACAGGCCTTTAAAAATCTTTTCAGGCTTTTTAACTTTGAATATGTCGGGTATATACCAGAACATTTTTATCTTGCACTTCCATGACATATGTTGCTCATAAGAAAAAAGAAGTAATGGTTTAGCTGTGTCAGAGCCAGGGTCTGTCAAGCCTGGTGTCCTGTTGTTCCTGTGGCAAAGCACGTGTGGCTGAACTAATCCCAGTGGCTCGCTCGGCCCGTGTGGGTTGGCAGCCTCCAGTCAGTTGTATTCACCAGCTCCCCAGCAGAGGAGCTGTGCTCTGCACAGCATGTAGGGCATGACGTGCCCCAGCGTGATGTCCTGGGAGCAGCAGGTAACTGCCCATGATGGCAGGAAACCTGCACCTTGCCGTTGGTAATGAGGAGTTGGAATGAACGTCAGAGTTGTTTCTGCTGGGGGCAGTGTCCTGCTTGACAGGAGAGGAAGTAATGAGACAAAAGTCAAAATGCAAATAGAGGCATTATTGCTGTTTCGTATGAAGAGCTTCTTTGACCCCCCCTAGGTGGTTTTCATTGGATGTCAAAAAAGGATACGTAGGGAAACATGTAAGAACAGATGCAGACATTGCATTTCTCTAGTACTTCTGTAGCTCTCGGCCATTTTTGGGTTTAGGCTCTTCTGGAGCTAGTTATGATTTCTATGGTTTTAGTAAGGCCCAATGGATATCTTGTTCATGAAATAGCCCAATCTCCTTCTCAGCCTGTTCTTAAGTCTTCCCTTCCACTTCTCACTTTGCTTTTAATCACTAAATCTATCAGCATAATTAAACATTGTAGCATTCCAGTCGAGCTGGAACATTTCTTTCTAGCAAATATTTTTTTTTTTCCTGCACTGGATAATTCTTGAGCCAGTTATTTTAGTAAGTAGCACTGAATAATACTTTGACCTTTCTATACTACTGTCCTGTGTGGGAGCCTCTGGCTTTTGTTGCCACAAGCTTAGGAAGAATGTATTTGTCAGTTAATGTGTAAAATGTTGCATTAGAGGAGTTAACCACAATTACTAAATTTTGGTTGAGAAGTGTCCTAGTTTGGGAGTTATATTTTTGGCAGAGGATCATTTTATGACTAAATACGAAAATCTGGTCCCATTTTGAGTTTGACATGCTCTTGGGTTTTAGAGTGACGATAACTTTCTTCCAAGTATTAACACTGGTCTCTTCTTTGTACTGGTACAGTTTGTACTGTACTTTAAAGTTTTATTTAAAAGTCTTCAAGTTATAAATCAGGGTTTTGGAGTTTGTAGGAACAGTAAGTTATGTAAAGTTTGTTAAAGTTTATTTCTCTCTGTTGTTAATCCATTGTTGCATTTGATTGTGAGGAAATTACTTCAGTGTAATAAAACAGTGTGAAATGTTGCTAGGTTAAATGAAAAATGTCAGGAAGCTACATCCATCTTTAACCCAAGAAGCCTTTAGCCTGATACATTTATTTCATTATACATACATTAGTTTTTTTGCACGTAGTTCTGAAAAGATTTTCAGTGATATCTGACTAAGAATCCTAAGTTTTAAAAAATGTGCCATTGCATGTATGTACATGAGATTATAGTAGTTAAACTGTCAGTAGCTCTATTTGTTACATGCAGTCTTTACCATTATACATTTTTGTAGGTAATAGCTTTGCATTAAAAAAATGAAGAGAATGCTTGTAATTTTTTCTTATTTTTTTAAACCTTTTACAAGAAAGGTGCATTTTCTGTAAAAATTAAGAGATTCAAAATCTGAATGCTTTGAACATGTCTTTGAATTGTCTCTTCATACCAAGTAGATAATGCATCTTTAAGCGAAGAAAATAAATAACTTGTTCTAGTAAATGTTAAAAGGGTCTTTAAAGAATTTGGAACACAGCAGGCATGGTCTCTAGCACAAAGCTGAGGGCCCACCAGGTGGTGCTAGTGGAATATATTTAATGTTGGTTTAACTTCAACGTGTCTTAACAAACGTGAATGAGACAGATGCAGTATACGAAAACTTAATTTCCACACAGCAAGCCTGTTTGTGCAATTAAAAAGAGTAAATTGAAGTATTGTGTAGTGGTTTTGTGCTTTGGGCACTTAGTTTTTGAAAGCTGGTTATAGATGCTGAGGAAAAATAGAATGGCTCGGGGGGGGAGCAGACAGTTGGAAGCATAGGTCCAGATTGTTAACCTGCTCTTTTGTTAATACAGAGAGCAGTTTATCAAACTTGTCCACTGATGTACTCTAAGCATAGCATATTATGACCACCTGCTTATTTATCTACTATGTTTTCACCTTAAATGGCAAAATAACTTTTAACATAATATTTTAACTGTTACATTTTTGGTCTGTACAAGAATCTTTCCTCTTACGAAATGCACAGAAATAAGGATCTCATTTTCTGAGGGGGTGGGGAAGCTTTTAGCTTTCTGTTTTAATGTGTTATGATTTAAGTCAAAATAGAAAAAAAAAAAAATTCTAGTTCTGAAGATACGTGGATTTTTAGGTACAGTTTTTTAGCAATCCTTATTCTTTTGACTCTCTTGAAAACTGGATCCTTTAAATAAAGGGAAGGGGGGAGGTTGGAGAAAAGTGTATACCACAGTAGTTTGGAGTAAATTTGTATCACCTACTGATTTGAGCAGATTTGGTTTTGTCTTAATGTGGCCTGACATAAGCATGTATATTCTTTGGAAGCATGATGTAGAGCATTTTACAATATGATTTTAAATTGTCTTATGTAGCATCCCCCTTTTTAAAAAGAATTATTAGAATTTGGAAAACAAACCAAATGTCTGTGACTGTCTCCTGTCTAGTCATAAAGCAAAATCCAGAATAACTGCAAACAAAAATCCTCAAATCTATTTAGCTTGTAATCTTAGTATTGTGACCAAGCTAAATGTTTTTAGCATTGTATGTGCCAGGGTCACATTAGTAACCACCTCACTGTAGCTGAAAACAAACTAAATAAAACCACATGACAGCCACTAATAGGTCTGTAAAAGTTTGGTTGACTATGGTTGAACGAACAGGAGGATGATTTCCTTGGAGTTTGTGGCTCTACGCATTTACTCTGGGTAACAAATTTATTTCATGTCTGGGTTTTACTGTCTTAGGCGCAGCCCTATGGGGTTCTGCGTGAGCGGAAATTCTTCCCACCCCCTGACTGAGTGGATGTCAAATATCCAGTGTATGCTGCTTATGAAAGTGCTTTTTATATTCAGTTTTCCTTATTGAGATAATTTTTTTTCTTGGTTTCTTCCCCTCCTCCTATCCCTGATGTATAAATGATCTTGAAAAAGAAGAGATGTGCTCTTTTCAGATATTTTTCTCCCATTCTGAGTTTAATTTTATTTACTCATTTTAGCAAGTTTTTGTACTACCTGTCTTAAAACTTGGCATGATTCCCTTACTACTATAGAATGATAGTATCATTGCAGTCCTCAGTCTTTTGAAAATTGTCACTGCAGCATTAATGCAGATGAATAATATTTCAGATGTGTTAATTCCCATCGAAGCCAATTTGTTTGTTCACTGAAAAAAAATACTGGGAAGGATCAAACAATAAACTGTGCAGTAATATGGTTTATAGTGCAGCATTGTAAAAAGCTTGCAAAAAACTTTGGTTTTTAAATCTAAGTTGTAATATTGATGTATTAACTATAGTAATTGCAGGAGAGGTAATTTTTTTGATCTGTTTGAATACAAAGACTGAAGAGCGATTAGTTAGTGAGAAGCTGTTAGAAGTATGTGCTAACATGTGTGGTTTTTTGGAAGCAATATCCAAAAAGGGAGAGCTTGCCAGATGCTGCCTTTATAAGGTGTGAACAGGCTAAGAAATACATTCTGCTGCATTGTTCTTTAAAATACCTGTTCATCAGAATAATCAGTTTGAGGTTTCTGTCAACATCTTTGTTTTTCAGTAGTTAGATTTTTGTGATATGACCATATTTCTGACCTGTTAGGAGACTATTTTTCTGCATGTCATTTATAGTGAAGAAATGCCTGTAATACTGAATCTTTTTAGGAGGTCATGTAAATAGTTTCATTTTCACTTACCGCATTCAGCTGTTCTGAGCAGTTTTTTCTCTGCTAAATTGGTTATTTGAATAGGTCTAGAATTATGCTATGAAAGAGAACAGGATTTTATTCTGTCTGTAATACTGAAATGTTCTTCTCAGTTTTGGGTAACTGTAAAATCTGACTTGTGTGTACAGCACTCTACAAAATTCCAGTTTTGACTGGGGGATGGGAAGGAATCTGTGAAAACAACAGTAAGAAATTCTTACTTTTTGTGTCTGTATTTTACACTATTTGCTGTTAACATGCTTGGAACACTGAATGGAAATGTGCTTTATCGCTGAGCTGTTCTCCAACTTTTTATGAACAGAGGGGTGTCTAGATATCAGTTAATTTAAACATTTGATGTCTTAAGTGTTCTTAAAAGGAAAATATATAGTCTAATTTTAAAACATTATGAAGCACAGTTATTTTAATTGAAAGGTGTGGTGAAGGACTGTAGTTTCTCTCCTTAGAACGATGATAAGGTTATTTGACGAGTGGAGTAGTAAAGGGAAAAATAGTTCTGAAAGTGATACTATTTCTCTCCAGTGCAGTAGCCGTGTGATACCTTAATTATCAACCTGAAATTCGAGTTCTCTTGAAGTTATTCAAATAAATATACTGTTGACTTAATGGTGTCAAAATTTCACAGCTGAAAATAAACTTATACTGTGAATACTTGATTGCCGTTTTCTCTTGAGTGGAAATAGAGCACTCAAGGGTTTTTTAATTGTGTTGTGATTTGAATTGGTGAGTTTGTCATCATTACTGAATGAGTCTGAGGTGTGGGGTAGATACATGAACTGTGGTTTAAGTTACTGAAGACATGCAGTCTGTGTTTTTCTTTGGGGATGGCAGTGAGAGGGGAGAAGATGGTATTAAATGCCGCTGAGAAGCGAGCCGCGGCTCTGCGGCTCGGTCTGCATCAAGTTGTGGGGATTTTCTGAGTATTTTAAGCACCTAGCTTTAAGCAATGTGTATGCATGCTCATGGCTTGGATTCATGTGGTAGTTTAATTAATGTTAGACTTCAGAATGTAGGTGGTTTTAATGAAATTGTCAGGTAGGTGGTTATTCTGCTTATGGAAGCTCATTTGCCTATATACTGCTGGAAACACTTGGGTTTAGGTTCATTTTCTCCCTTGTAAGATTTGTACAGGGGCCGATATCATACACAATGTGCATTTGTAATAGGGCCAGGATTTAAAAAGAGTGGCTGTTGCTAGTCAGGAAGGTGTGTTTTGGCTTAATTGGAGATCTTTTCCTTTGTCTGTAGTGTCTTATTGTGAATCAACGGAATACTTACAAAAATATTTTTAAAACATGAGGCTTTAAAATAAATCAGGATATTCAAAGAAGTCCCCTGCTAAGTCTTTCAGTTTTGTTGTTCAGTTGTGTGGTGTTTTAATTATTTGTCATTTTATTTTTCAGCATTGTCAGTGAAGCAGGAGCATCTATCTACAGTGTTAGTCCAGAAGCATCCAAGGAAATGCCAGACCTAGACCCTAACCTAAGAAGTGCAGGTAGGAAACATATTTCATTTTATCACCATTTCAACATGGACCTTAAGTTTCAGTTCTCATACTGTACTGTTTATAACATTAAGTATAATGATAGTAGGAAGTATAAAAAGTGAGGGGTTTAGATGTTGTTTTTTTCTAAATTCTAATCCTTCTGTCATTTTACATTTGAAGTCCTAGGTATGTAAATCAATGACATCATCTTCTGCAAAGGCTATAATGTAAAGGTCCTTGTGGATATATTCCTTCAATAAGCTGTTATAGGAGAATTTGAGGGTTAATGTCCATGTCCACAAGAGCTAGACTTTCCCATTCTTGTGCCTTGTATTTACACAAATGTCTCTAACAACTAAATGCTTCAAGGGCTAGAAAAGAAAAATCTAGTCCTTGAAGATAGATAATTTCTATCTCTAGATAGAATATCTGTCCTTCTAGATAATTTAAAGGTCTTCATTGTGATCTCTTTGATTGTGTGTACCTGAATATAGTCCTCAAGAAATCCTATCTACTTTAGTTTTAAAAAGTTTTTTACTTCATCATAAGTGTTACTGAGATATAATAAGGTATAAGTATTACCACTACTATAATTTTTAGTGTCTGGTTAAAGAGTAGTCTTTAAAGATCAAATTCCTAGCAGCTTTGTTGGTGTCCAAATTCTACTAATGGATTTTATTTATTGGAAGATAAAAGGGCAGCTCTGAGGTTATTTTTTGACTACTTCATTTGTCTATTTTTATGTGTCTCTTTGTATTTTTTTATTTGCTTCAGCTTTTATTTTTTTTCCTATCATTTTGCTGTAGCACTCAATCAAATATAGCAGATCTGAAAATGCACTAACACTCATGTATAATTATTTTCTAGTCAAAATTGTACTGTTCTTAATGTTACTCTAACAAGTTTCTGGCCTGGAAATCCTTGGGAAGGTGTAGTAGATCAGCAGAAAGCAGTTCTGAAGTTACATGGTATTTGTGAGTAAAACTTGATAGAATTCACCCCATTCTCCTTTCTTTTTAATTCCATGAATGGGGAGAAGAAATTTGTGTTATCTTGATGTTTCAAGTGATAGATCTTTTCTTTTTTTGCAGGATAGGCCTCTGGCTTCTTTTTGCTTGATTCTTTTCTCCCTGCCTATGGCATGACTCCATTGGAGTTATTTCCTCCCTGGTCCACCCAGGTTTTGAATGAGTCATGGTATGACCAGAGTGAATATCAGGCATGTGACATTTCTGTATTTGTGACAGATGCCTCTAACTTTCCCTTGGGCCAAAGTTTTTTGTATTGCTGATGTATTGAATGTGGATTTGGAATTGATTGAAATGAACACAAAAACAATGAAAGGGAGGAAATATAATCATTAACATAATACTTTTACAGACATACATGATTTTCAATTTCTTAAATTAATTTTTGGACATGTTAAACAATTCTGCTGTAGTGCTTCAAATACAGTGAATGAATGAAAATTCAAGTTGTAATACATGACTAATTTTAGTATTAATTATCTAGAGTTCATAATTTCTCCATTATTACTTGGAATTGCTTCAGGCATAATTTAAGTGCTATTGCATCATGTTTGAAAAGCATCAGCAATTTTAACATACTGCAGCAGTACCACAGAGTGGATAGAAATTGAAAAAGTGAAGGATAAAAAGTGGAAAATAATTGCTTAGTTCCATGGATGTCAGCTGTTATAGAACTGGCAGCTAGAAGTATATTTATTACAATAGTCTTTCTAGAAGTTTTAGACTTTCTTCTTGCTGTCTTTTGGTGTCAATTTGTAATTAGCTGTGCTAAAGCTGTGGACATTCTTTTTTTTTAACCTGAAAATAAAAATGTGACAACATTAGAGGAAAACATTAACTGATCTTTGGGTTTGTTTTTTTTTTTTCAAGCTTTTCCTTGTGTAGCTTTTATTTTTGTACTTTTGAATTTCCGTTAATTTTCAGCAAAGTGACATGGTGTCAAAGCTGACTTGCTTTTATTTTAATTGTTGTGTTACATCATGTCATGTTCTGTGCTTACATGATAGCATTTAGCATGTTAAAGCAAGCTGACAGCTGCATGATGAAGCGTGACATTTATAGTTAAAATAAAAGGTACAACTGATGTGAGATCTTTGATCTTAATGCAGTTTGCCACTGTAACATTTTTCTCGACACAAACTTCATAGAAGGGTTTGGAGTTTTTTGAATTACACGTATGTTTGTCCATCAGGTACATAAATGTGTATTAAATAATGCATATTATATGAGAACTTTCACATCTTGTGGTATGATCTCTGTCAGATTTGCACTGCTGTTCAGCAACCGTTTGTAGTTAGTTTTTGATTCATACAAAGAAATAGAAGACAAATCCTACTAAAAATACTACTTTTTTAGTTTTTCCATGGTTGAATGTTGTATATGTGGTAAAACCAGCAACCTTTAGCATTTCTTGGAAGTATTAAAGGTATTACTGAAGCTTACTTAATTACTGAATCAGGACTCACCTGGTTGATTTTTTTTTTTCCCCTTTAAGCAGTCTTTGGAAGGTCATGCATGACATAGTAATAAGAAATTGAGAAAGCTCATTATAGACTAAAAGTGTACGTATAAACTGTAGTGGAAAGTCTTTATAGTCACCTATATGGCACTTTTAGCCAAGATTGCACTTTCTTGAGGGGAAAAAGATGCTTGTTTCTTAAACAGTTTGCTGATATCTGCAGTGTAGAGAATAGAATAGGGGCTTTCCAACTTCAAAATTATCCTCCAGAGGTGGTTGGTTTCTTTCTAGCACTAGACAATATCAGTTCCTAATATGAATTCTTTACTTTGAAACAGATTCTTTAAAATTTTTATAGCACCAGATCTGAATATTTCATGAAAAGTGCAGAAGCTTCTGTATTGCTACTCTGATTCCAATAAAATTGTGCAGTGAGACTCAACTACATAAAGAGCTTGATGAAGCCTAGCTACTTGTTGGAGTAGAGTGAGAAGGTATATATCCCCTTCTGACAGTCATTGTAGGATTAATGAGCAGAACAGCTATTTCTCAGCCTCACAGAATTAGGAGATAAGAGGCTTACAGGGCAGAGCAATAAAAGGATTTCCTACTTGATAGGCTGAGTAAGTTCAGCTGCAACAGATTAGGAGGGTTCTGCCTAGAGAACAAGCCTCTGAAGTTCAGTAACAGGTTTTTGGATGAACTTGTGATAGGGTTGCAGCATGAGAAGAGAATGCAAAGCTTCTCTGAATTCTCCTTCTCAGAAGCTGTGCCTAAGGACAGGCTGAAGATTTGGGGTGAGAATTTTTTGTAGTCCTTGGCAAGCTGGCAATGTTGATCACCTCTGTGAAGTACTTAATAGTATGTGGCCTCAAGGCTTTTTGAGTGCCTGCTGTAGGGTTAGTGGAATGACTATGAGTGAGCTATGAGGCTGGATGGTGACTGGAGTTCTGATTCTGCTCTAGCATGTGTCTCTGGCCACCTTCTTAAAGAAGTCAAATGTTTAATTTGGTGGAGCTTTCATAAAGCTGAAAAATTCATACTTGGCTGTCCTATTCTTTTCTTGTTAGGTTTGTTCTTTGGTTTTTTTTTTATTGTTGTTCCTGAGCAAACATCAAAGTAATACTTCATATTTAACCTTTGGTTAGCCATTATTAATGACATAGAATCACTATGGTTGGAAAGGACCTCTAGTATCAAGTCCAACCTTCATCACAATGTTTCTCTAACCATTGGACCATAGCCACAAGTGCTACATGTACTTGTTTTTTTTAATACATCCAGGGTGGTAACTTCAAGCAGGAGTTTTTCACTGTAACTAAGATCTTTGATTACTCTAGGTCTCTGTGGTTGAGATTTGCTTATGCCTTTTTTTAATGGAAGTCATGGATGCAAGTTTCCCTTTGAAGCCATTTTGAGTACTGTGCTCAGTGAACTGTTATTTTGCCTTGCCAGTAATTCTCCTTGCCATTAGTTGTTTTTCATTATCAGAGCAGTTGAGAAGACTGTCTTGATATGGTACTCTTTCAATAAATGAAGGAAAAATAGCTAAACTCAGTAGTTACAAGCATTCCTCACTCAAACTGATGAGCAATCAGTCTCAAATTGTTTTCAGTCACTAGGCCTGCAAACTCTGGAATTAAATGGTTTTTCAAAGGTCATCATTATTATTTTGCCTCCCTCCCATCCTATATAGTTTTGCTCAAGGGTCTATTTTGTTGTGCAGAAAATGAGGCTGTGTTAGTGCATAGACACTGCCACACTTGCTGCTTTTTCTCAGTGCTTCTCCACTTCTGCAGTTCCCCATTGTTGCAAATCCTTGTTGGCTTGAATAAGTTTGGCTAGACAAAATGAGAAGACTGTGGAAGGACAGGTCAAGTATATAGAAAGTATAAGCACAGATGACTTGTGTTGAAGGATTGACACACAGAAGTAAAGTTTTGATGTTGTCTTTAGTCCAAGGAGGATAAAGATGCACCAACTGTTTAGCATGTAGTCACATCAGATATTTTTTCTTTTGCCAACTTCCACCTCTTGAAGTGGATACCATGATGATATGAATGTTGCTTAACTCTAAGACTCAGAGGAAAATGCTGAGTTCTGGGAAGCGGTGGCCTGATGTTGGGGAATTGCTATAAGGCAGTAATCATGCTGGGATTTCACCCTGGTTTCAATACACACTTTGTTAGAGTAAATGAGAAATGCCTTCATTTCCTTAAATTGATTAATTACTTTTCATTTTGAGATGACTGCTCTAACAAATAAGCAATCTCTTCTTTCACTATTTAAAAAGCAAAATAAGAACCTAATGCTCTTCATTGTGTTGATTTATTATCAAAGCAGGAAAACTTGAATATGTAGAATTCTTAAACACAGGATGAGCTGGGAAAGAAGTTTACATCTTTTCAGACAACACATCTGTGTAATCACTTGTTAGAGGTCTCACACTAAGCCTCGCTGTTTTATTTCCATACCTTAATGCAATCATGAGTGTTTCTTTTTTAATTGGCAATTTTGTGTTCAGATGCTGAAACAAGAGCAACATACCTGGAACTCTGAGAAATGTTCCTTTTCCTATCAGATGTAAAAGGCCTAGGGTCCTCTCTCAAGACCACATCGTCATGTCACCCAATTAGGAAAGCTATAAATGTAGAGAAAATACTCCTTTAAGTTACTACTTTGCAAAGATTTTAAATACTGACTGGACAAGCAAGTGTATCCTGCTGCATGCACAGGTATGACCCAGTATAGAAACTGTGTTTCTTCTAAAGTATGATGGATTCTTCTTTATCCTCAGAAATAGAGAGAGCAAAAGGTCACACAGCACTGCTCGCCTTAGCGTTGTCAAATCCCATCTGCTTGTCTCCTCTCCACAGGGCAGAATACATTGGATTATTGTACACACAAAGTTCAGCACACCACTTGCACTTTTCCTTGCAAAAGAAAGCCTTATAGGCTTTGGGGGCTTGTTAGTACTTTGAGACTGTCATGCTACAGGGTTTTATTCCCTGGGGTGCTGTTAAAGATAGAGACATACAGTTCAGAGCTGTCATACTGGCCAGCAAGTGGAAGGTAAAGATTGGAAAAAATGTAATTTCTTTTGACTTTATCTTAAGGAAAGTAAAACAATTTGATGATTAGATGTGTGGGACATAGTGCCTTGATGTCTACTTGAACTAATTTCTTCATCTTCTTAAAAGAGCACTGCTCCCCCTTGGCTACTCAGGAGAGAAGGTCATTTTTCAAAAACTTTATTGGACAGAAGTCTTGCGGTTAAACCATTCTCACGGCTTCCTGAGTGGAAGCTTCCTTCTACAGCTGATCACAGCAGAGTGGTGCAAGTTCCACAAGTTTGTGTGAAGGGCTAGAAAGAAGGAAAGGGAGTGATGAATTCTTATGTGTTAGAATTGCCAGCCCAATTAGTTTGGTTGTGTTCAATTACAGCAGTACAAAATGAAATTCTATTTAATCTTTCATCTGCTGTATTCTGTATCATCTAAGAATGAGTTTAATTACACTGTTGGAAGGGAAAAGATGCAGTGGTTAGAAACAAAATGGGTGGTGAAGAGCAATTACAGGCAAAGAGTGGCTTATTCCTTCTCTCCCCTTAGGACCCAGTTCCTACTACTGAGCAGAAGCTCATCTCAAGGCATGGGCTAGACTCTACAGTTTAAAGAGAAGTTATAAGGAATCTGTGCTTAACTTTTAAAAACAATCCTTAACTGCAAATAGTCTGGAAATAACCAGGTCTCCTGCAGTTGTACATAGATATGTGCTTATGACAGGATTTTGAGAGAGAGAACAATGGGCTTGAATTGCTCAAAACCAGTGGCACAATGCTCAATGATTTGTTGTACAGGTGTTGGAGATGTTTGTATTCTTTACTTTCTTCTTATTCTAGACAAGAATTTAACATTTTCCAGTCTGCAAACTTGATGGCATGTGTGAGAGTTGGTATATAATCATTAACAACCCGCTCATTGGCACTGTATTTCCTCTGAAGCTGTAAAGTGTAGCAGTAGGCTGCAGTGGATGAGTTTGATCTTATGTCATCTGCAAGATTGAGACCCACTTAGATTCCTTGAGGCTTCTGCCTTGTTAGAGAATTAGGAGATTATTTTGAGCCAGGTGAAAACTCTTCTGTGTGGATCAGTATTTTCACTATGCTAAGAGAACTCTGTATGTGTGTATAGCTTTTAACTAAGCATCATCCTCTGTGCACGTTTGCAACTGATGTGTAATCTTTTTATGCTTTGTGATGTTCCCTTTGCCTTCCTCTCATTTTCCTGTTCCTTATATCTCAGATGGATCTGAGTTCAGCAGATGGATGTGGCCTTTAATTTACAGAGCATCGTTTCCTGCTCTTCTGAACAAAAACTGAAAATGCCCTACCAGTTCTGTCTGAAAGTGATCTCCAGAAGCAGAGCACTAGTCCAGGCTCTGCTAAAGCTAGTTTCCCTTAGCATAAGAGAGCTATGAAAAGTATTTATTTACTTCCCTCCTCCTGGCTGTAGCTCTGTGCATGTGTGTGTCTGTATGTTCCTTAGAAGGTTTTGTTGCCGCTTTGAAGCGTGGAGTTGGAGGAAGAGTACGAGGATGCTCTTCAATTCGAGGAGTTTTGTTTTGCTTTTAATAGAACAGTATGATACATTATTTACCAAAGCTACTTTGATTTTATTTTTGTTATTGATATGAATGAATTAATCTAAGTCCAGAACTTCAAGTTATTTTAAACTTTTAGTAGTAATGGTCATCAGTGGCGTGGTGATGCAGTTAAAATTAGTCGCAATGGTCTGAATGTGAAAAGCATACTGATGATGTCTACTCTTTAATCTGAACAGATGGGGAAAGTTTTTTTCTGAATTTATACAACCCTGTAAGACTACTCATTTCTGCGACAGAAAAATCAGATCAGGCTTCAATTAAATGATTGTCTCCCATCTCATACTGGATGAAAAAAGGTGTTACTATCCTCTGACACAGACATTAATCCTTTAGAAAAGTGTTTTTGAGAATGTGCTTCTGAGAAAAAAATACTGATTTTAAAAAGGTGCATTGTAATATTCACTTGCTCAGTTTTTTTCCTTAAATATATTTCTTCCTTTTTGTATTCAAGCCGTCTCTTTTAAAGATTTTTGTAATAAATAAAGAGAACGTTGCCATTCATTATTTCATTAATCTTGAGCAAATAACAGATTATCAGTTTTATGGAGTTAAAAGTAAACTAAAATGTAACCTATTTAAAACAAAAACCTGCTCACTTGCCACAGAAGAATTTTGGATGAAATGCAGCTGTTGAGCAGTTGCTTAAAATAAATTGCATGCTTTAAACCCACCAAGAAGATATATGAGGATTCAAAACTGTGTCACAAATCCTGACCTACTGAGAAAGAATGCTTAATGAAAAGACTACTGTACGTTTCACTGTATCCTTTGCAAGGAGGGTGAAATTGAGGTCAACAGGATAGAAAGCTTCCAGGACTCAGGAAACCTGAACAATCGATCATTGAGTAAACATTATTGCAGATACTTATGGAGAGTAATTGATCTTGAAGACAATAATAGGCTTTATAAAAGGATTTAAATAAGTTGTAATGTTTCCGTATCTACCCTGGTATGATATACTGACAGTAATTATATATGCATTTGTGAGTTAGTCTCTGATTACATTAATATATTATTTTTTATTTCATTGACATGAAAAGTCTGGGTTGAAACTTCAAGGTGCAAAGGTTAGTTTAAAATGGGAGGAGGGATGAGTTACTTGGATCTTACAGTAGTGTTTTTTTTTATGAAATGCTGAGGTTTTATAATAAAAATACAGAATGTTCTCATTTATGACAAATTTGAGATTGAACTAATGGTAGCCTAATAGCTTGTGGTTGCCATATTTATTTGTAAAAGATTTACAAAACTATCCACTGCCTTCACATCTGGAAGCTTCACATTTTTTCAAAACAGAAAACAAATGTTTCCACTCATATGAGGTAGCTAAACTGTCACAGTTATTGACTGGGACATGTTTTTATCCCTTTATAAAGACTTGTGAGTTTAAAGGAAGGAATGCCATCATCTTGGACTCTCTTGGCCAAAAATGTTTTTCTGCTTGCAGTGGCAAGCAACATTTAAATGCCACTGTTACTGAAAGAAATGGCAAACTTATTTCTTCTTCCACCCATAATCATTCCTGACAGTTTCTCACATTGAATTTGGCAGAACTTTGTACGTTCATTT
>NW_008608879.1:0-9187 GCF_000691845.1 Merops nubicus | reverse complement strand
TCTTTCCCTGTTGATAGCAATTAAACTTCTGCTTTATGGTGTGGCTCTTAGATAAAGCAATGCAAAAGGACAACATTTTAATGTGCAACTGTCTGAGAACAGAAGTTGGCAGGCATAACACATGAAACAATTTATGATAAATTTTATGTAGGTGACAAAATTTCTAGCTGTTCTCACACCCTGTGCATGTCTGATTTGAGCCATAATGATTGCTCTAGATCTCTTCCATTACTCAAGGGAGGTAGGTCACCTAATTAAAGACTAATTTGGTTTGGTTGGGGTTTTCTTAGTGCTGGCAACTGACATGGCTCTTGTTCAGGTACCTTCTAGAGAAATAGTTGCAAGCCTGTCCTACTTGTTTCTCCCTTGCTGTTAAAGTTGGGCACTTTTTTCCATGTTTAGTGTGAAAAGATTTAGCCTGAAAAATATTATCAGTATTCCAGAGCAGAAACTCTCCTTTTTAATCCCTGTGAAAAATAATGATGTTTGCTGTAGAAAGTACTAGTTAAAAAAACACAAGTTATGTGATGTGTATGGGTGAAATGGTCTTTAATTTTAATCTTATCAGTTTGGGATTGAGAGATTTGATCTTTTTAAGACAGGATTAGCCAGATCATTAAGTATGTTTGCAAGTTCACGAAGGCACATCTGCTAATGAGCCATTAGGGAGCAAAACATTTTAACAATACTTTTTCTACAACGATCAGACCTCGAGACTGTCGCGAGTTGTGCAAGCAACTCTTTTGGAGGCTTTTCACCCACCACACTGTCATTGCACTTTATCTGACAGGTAAAAATACTTAACTATCTGGTGGTGGGTTTGTCTTGTCAAATAACCAAAGGATGGAGTGAATAGAGAGAACTGAGCAGTTAAATTGCCTTTCTTGGAAAATAGCAGCAAGTGTCCTAATGACAAGACAGGATTTCAGTAAATATGGTTTTGGTAGCCTTCTTTATTTCTCCTTGGATATGGAGGTGAAGTTCATCTACAGTAAAGTCAGAAGGCCACCTAGGCCATCCTGCCCTCCCCCTTTAAAATTTTGCATGGATTTACTGGATGGCAGCAAAATGTTACTGTCATTCCAAGTATTGAAATAATATTTTCTTCTTAGTTGACAGCTTGCAGCTTTGCATTTATTTGATGGGCAGTTCTTGTGGTGATTTCTAATAGATCCTGATCTTAATACCCTGTTCAATATTGAATAGATTATTTTGTTTCACATTTTACTTAGACTAGCATATTTCAGAATGGCATCCCAAACATTTCATGTTTGGTCCTGCTGATTACTTTTGAGAAATCTGATTTCTCTCTTTTGCCCTGCATGCCATCATATAATTCACTTTGTGTTTGCTTAAGCAAAAGTGAATCATACTGTAACTGTAGAAGTAAGAATGGATTGTGTATTTCATTGGCAGTTGTCTAAAAATGCATAGTTTTGCATAGGCATTTCTGAGATTTATTTTAAGCGTATAAATAGTTTTAGGCAATACCTGTATCAATGTAAAATAGTTTAATATATAAAAAAACCCAACCCTTTTGACATATCTTGATCTAATTTTTAAAGGGAAAATAAGAGCGTCAGGTTTTGCTGTCTCTGGTTCATGGTAGCAGACTTTGCACTTCTGCAGAGCCATCATGATTTTGGTAATATTCTGCTCTTATTGGAAGATTCCAGCCACGTGGATCAAGTCACCAGTGCAGAGCCTCATTGCTTCCTAAAAAGATCTATTGCAGCATATTAGTACTGTAACAAAGAAACAGTAGTTTTGCCTGTACAAGAGAGTAGATGCTAATCTTGACTGAATTTGTGCCTAGAGAGAATGTGGACAGCTCTTTACTTTTCCCTGTTGTGTTGGGGTTTTTTAAATTTAATTTTTATTTTGAGTTTAAAAAGTTCTGGAGTAAAACAGCAGCTTTAGTGGGAATTCTGTGTGTCAGCTCTCCTGCTGGTATTGGCTGCAGGAGCTGCATCCCCTAAATCCTGTAACTGACTGTTAGTTGATCTCCACGCTTCAGTACTGTAACTTTTAGGCCTGATCCAGCAAAGCACTTAAATGTCTGTGTAACTTTATGCATGTGAATAGTTTTGCTGGTTCCAGTGGGAATGCTGACATGCATCTGTGCTGAAGTGTTTTGCTGGATCAGGTCCTACACCTCTGCTGGAAGCCTCCTAGGGATATGACGACATTGTCAACCTAGCTATTATGACAAGAAGAGTCTCAATTTTACTTTTTAATTGAAGGTTCCCAAGAGAGGGTTACGTTTGGAAAATTTATGTATCAGCCTATCCATCTGGCTGTCTATTTTTTAAAAAGATGTAATGAAAGGAGATGTGGACAGTGAGGGATATTTGCTCTCAGCTTATCTAAAATGCAACTTTAAGTGTTTTGCCGATAGATGGAACTAAAAGAAAATTCTCAAAACTGTTTTATACCTATTAAACAAGCTGACTTTAAGAAAACTTGCTGAAAGACTTGTAGTTACATATAGACATAAATGTGTTGAGAAGAAATACATGACTTTAAATGTTTCCTGGTTTGGATCAATACTACTTTCATTTGATTTTTCTTTCACTTATGTTTGTTAGGTGACAGATGATAGGTACAACAAGTATTTCAAAGTAATTAATATGAATTATGGCTATAGGAAAGCATTTTTTGCAGTAAGCTATACTTGTGTAAGCATTAGCCAATGTACTTACAGTGGTTAACCTTTGGGGATTTTTTTTGACAAGAAGGCAGATGTGATTGCCTTTGAATTCAGAACTTCTTTATCAGAGAAGCAGACATATCAGATGTCACCATCACAGAGCTTTCTGAGCCTCACTAGCAAAGTGCCATTGTCAGCATATGTTAAAATGGATAATAAAGGATATGAAAAGTCTTGTGTGACCGAGTGGTGAACTTGATGCATTTAGCAGTGCAAATCTTTAAAAGTGAGGTTTCTAATGCTACATTTAATCAAACTTTGCTGTTGTGGTTTGAGGAGATTGCATAGCCAATAAATGTTAGATCTGTCTACTGTTTTGACTTCAAGTATTGATGTTTAGTTAAGTCTTGTTCTGAAATGCTGTGAAGTCTTCAACACCCTGCAGTAGTAGTAGTAGTTGCTGTTTAAATTAGGGCTGCAAAGATGATTAGGGGACTAGAGTGCCTTTCATGCAAGGAGAAACCAAGAGAACCAAGGGTGTTCAGCCTGCAGAAAAGGATCTTCTGGGGATCTTAATATATTTAAATACCTGGTGAGTGGGAATAAGAGAAAAGCAGACTCTTCTCAATAGTGCCCACTGTCAGGACAAGAGGCAGTGGCACAGAATGAAACAACAAATTCCATCTGAACACAAGAAAACACGTACTCAGGGTGGTCCAACATGGGAATGGATTGCCCAGACAGGTTGTAGAGTCTCCATCCACAGAGGTATTCAAAACCCAGCTGGACATAATACTGGGCAGTTTGCTGTAGCTGACCCTATTTCAGCAGGGTTGTTAGACAAGATGATGTTTAGCCTCAAGAGGTCTGTCCAACCTAACCTATTCTTTGGTTCTGTAAAGGTGCTTATATTTTTATATATATATATCATGTATATGATAATCATAATCATGCTCAGGGTTTTATAACTATGTGTATGTGTAAAATCAGCTATTGGCCATTGGTGATACTTGCAATTTTCCTGTTTAAGCATGATGTATTGTTCACCAAACCTCCATGCATATACATATTTACTCCTGACTCCTGTCTCCTCTTCCTTAACTTTCTCTTGATTTGCTTAGAAATTAGTTTAAATGTAAAACTTGTAGAGTCCTTTTTGTGGAAAGACTTTTGTAGTACCTTCAGACATGCCTGTTCTTCATCAGTGTTTACTTCACTAGGTAGAATTAATGTTTTAAGAGCTGCTAAACCAGCTAACCTGTTTTGCTGTTGTTCAGGAGAAAAATGTTTTTAGACGTAATACGGGTAGAGTAGAACTATTCTAGTTCAGTACATGTGGGAGGGAACAGAGCTGCAACTACCAAGTGCAACCTAGTATCTGCAGAATTAGAACAAAGTTGAGAACTGACATTAGCAAATAAATATTTTTTTTTAAGATTTCAGTAAATAAAGGATTTATCAATAAGTTTAAGTTTCAAAAATGCAGTCTTGGTTCCACATTTAGAAAACCAAAAGTTCTTCCTGTGTGCTCTTAATAGCCCCAGCAATGGTGAAAATAGCTCTTTGTTATAGTTGTGTTTAGTGGGAAAAAAATGACAGTTGGCAAATTGGTATGTTTTGGTATGGAGTTTAGATTAGTGAAGTCCAAGAACTATTTTCAAAGTGAACAATGAATTTTATGTTTTAATTCTGTAAGCATGTAACACATACCTTAGGAAATACTGAATAAGTATTTTAATTTTTTTTTTCCTATGTATCTGTGATTTAAGGTTAAAGTATGTTTCACAGTTTAATGTAGTTACATGTTGCATTTAATATGGATATGAGGGGAAAATCTGGTGAACACGGTTCTGTTTATTAACTCTGTGGCCTGAAAAGCCTTTTTAAATGTCATGATTACAGTCTGAAGTCTCCTTTGGTCCTTGCTTGAATTATTCAATTTAAAGAGTTGGATTAATGTACATTTCCTGTCCTGTGTCTAACACTGAAAAATGATTCTGCTATGTTATTGATTATTTCTAGGTTTAAAAAAAAGAGATTAAATATGTAGGAGACCTAAAATAGCAAAACCAATTACATTATTCTGATTTTTCAGCTAAAACCCATAGTTGTTTTCTAATTCTATTTTTCAGTTTCCATAGCTAGACGTGTCCAAGACCCACTCGCTGAGCTAGTGAAAATTGAGCCCAAACACATAGGAGTTGGAATGTATCAGGTAAGATAATACATATCATTTAATCCGAGTAATCCATCATGCTATAGAGCAGCACCAAAATGCTGCTTTATAATTGTCAAGTAGTTACATCTCCTTCAAAAGACATTTGCAGAGTTGATAGAAAGGTAGTAAATACTTAAAGTCATAAACTGCCTTTCTTCAGTCTCTACATTGAACGATTGTGATTGAGACTCTGAAATGGCTGTAGCCAGATGTATAGTCTATTAAAAACATCAAATCAGACAGGTAACCTGATCTGTAAAGCTTTCTCTTTTTTTGTATTGTTACAGCAGTGGGGTTTAGCTCTTTGTGTAAAATATAATGAGATATTGAGCCTCCATTTAGAAGCTATTAATTTGTACTATTAGGTGCATTCTGTCTTAGAAGTTTATAATAAAAGCATTTGTTTGGAAGCTTTTTCATTTACTAAAGCTGAATTGCAAAATATTTGAGTTTTTATTTTTATACTTTTTTGTAGTTTTTTTCTAGGAAGGAACTTTTACCATCAAAATGTCTTTACAAAGTGAATGGTATTGAGAAGTGGTACCTGAGTTATTGTAATTTTATAGCATCTTGGCATCCATTCAGGAAAGCATTTATGCATGTGCTTGAGGCCTAGAAGAGAATATTGAATGTGAGTAAATTTGAAAGGGTGGAACAGAGTTCAAAAGAGACAGCATAGGACTGTCTGGATCTCTGCTTTCAGGTTAGCACGTGAGAGTTAATGGGATAGAATGCAATTAGCAGTCTCAGATCCTTTACTGCCGCTGCTAAAGGTGACATGACAGAAGTGCTGCAAAAGATTTTAAAGAAGCATGCATTCTGTTTAGTTCTAAAATAACTGAGATCAGCATTTTATTTGGTTACAGTAGCACTCAGTACTGCATTTGCAAGCTCTACTTGTGTTGCCACAGTCTATAAGGTGTGCTCATATTGCCTCCTAACTGCAATACTTATTGGTAAAACGAACTTGTATAATCTTTCAGTATGAAATATACCATAGTTTTGGGGGGAAATTAGATTTAAGGACTTAAATACTGTAGATTTGTTTAACATATGTATCCAGATTTCAGTAAAAAGTGTGCTTTAATGATGGCAGCTGTAAATGAGGAATTGGTCATCAAAATATTGTTAGACAGATGTTGCAATTAATGTATTGCAGCAGTTCACTACTGCCTTGATGACTGAAACTGTCATTATTGACTTTCCAGTGAAAGAGAGCAAGGTAGGTACCATGCTCATGTCCCTTCCAGGGAACTTCTTGGTCCACTACAGGTATTTTACAAGTAAATGCTTAACTGTGTTGTTTGTTCATGCCCAGATTGGTTATATGAGAAGTTTCAGAAAAATAAATCCTGAGAGCTTGGTAGAGGTAGAAAATCATCAAAAAAATCTCAAAAATCATTCATTCCCAGCTTTCTGTACTTTTAAGACTCATCGTGATTTGAATAAACCCTCTGAGATGGATATACCTGTCAGAATTCTTAAGTATCACCAGAAAAGCTCTAAGATGCTCATTCAAAGACAGAGATTTCTGAGCTACTAAAGCTTTGTGTGACACTATTGGAAGCAAATTTGCACTCTTGAAAGCAAAGTCAGAAGCTGTGCTGCCCTTTGGGTTTGAGAGCTCTCTTGTGGCAGGGGAAGGAGAGGGAAGATAAAAGGAATTAGCCAGTTAGGATTGGTTTTCCTTCAGAGAGAATAGTCACTTGCTGGTGTTTCAAAGGGCAGGCAAGGAAAAAGCTGTTGTGTTGTACAGGGAGTCCCAGAGTAAGAGCTTATATAATCCTGCAAATAAAGAATACGTCAGGTACAGATGTTTATCTTATAAAAGAAAATTTGAAAGATTTTATTACATTTTAATCTTATAATCTAGTTGCTGGCTGTAGATTTTTTATTAATTTCTTGGATGAAATATGTAATGTGCAATCTAGTTAAAAAAATGTAACAGGTTTTTCACAGAGCTGGTTACTTTGTTAGCTCACTGACAATAAATCTAGCATTTAAATATGACACACCCCCCCTTTCTTTGAACATCCTGAAATTAATATTTAAGAATCTGAGAAATGCAGGTTTTGGCATTCTTATCCTGAAGGACAGACAGTGATCCTCCTGTCTTCCTGTGGTGATCTATAGGAAGAAGCAGGCTGGGACTGTGCTGCTGCTGCTGACTGTGGAAGCCATATAGCACAAGCAGAATGATGGTTTCTTGAGGGGTGGTTGCACACTCTGCTGTGTGCTGATCCAAGTGTGAGCTCCCTGAAGGGATGGTCCTAGCTTTCTGCCACTCCTGCCCAAGTGCCTTAATCCTTTTCTGGTGTTGCTAATGGCTTCATGATGTCCTGGTTTGACATAAGGGAGGGGCAGCAATGCATGGCTTGGGGGAGAAGTGGAGCTGCCTGAGATTGGGTTGACTTGGGACATGGCCTCTCTGTCGGTTTAAGATAGCCAGAGGACCCAAACTAGTCTACTTGAAAAGCAATGGCAGGCATATTAACTTCTCTGTCCTTCCTGGGATGGTTTTTTCCCTCAGACTGGTGAAGCAGAACGTGCCTGAGGAAGGCTGTAGCTTTTGTAATGGGACTGTGGCACAGGAACATTGTATGCTCAGTTCAATGCCTCCCTGGGGCAGGAACTGCTGCTGCTGCTACCAGCAATGACAGCAGTGCTACAGGAAAATTGAGGGGTCATGTTCCAAAATGGTCAAGGGATTGGAACACCTCTTGTATGAAGACAGGCTGAGGGAGTTGGGGCTGTTCAGCCTGAAAAAGAGAAGGTTCGGGGAGGGGGAGGAACCTTATAGTGACCTTCCAGTACCTGAAGGGAGCCTACATGAAGGCAGGGGAAAGTCTATTCAAAAGGGTTTGTAATGATAGGACAAAGAGTAATGGTTTTAGACTAGGGAAGGATAGATTTAGACTTTGAATTAGAAAAAAAAATCTTCAATATAAGAGTAACAGATCATTGGGATGGACTGCCCAGAGAGGTAGTGGAGGCCCCAACCCTCGCGTCATTCAAGGTCAGGCTTGAGAGGGCCCTGGATGACCTGATCTAGGTATAGATGTCCCTACTTGTATAGGGAGGTTGGACCAGATGACCTGCAGAGGTCCCTTCCAGCCTAAAATGTTCTATGATTCTATGTTAAATCTGCTGCTCACAATATGAGCTTTCTCAAAGTCTGTAGTGTGTGCGCCTCTGTCCCCCAAAAGCAATGTATCACAGGGCTGCAATTTCTGTAGTCACTTATTCCATGGAATTCTGTATCCCTCTCACCTGGCCTCTCACTACTTTGTGTGTATGTTGATGAGAATATTGGTGTTTTCTAGTTTTTCTAGCGCAAGTTTTCCAAACAAATCTCCTCATCTGTGTATAGAGATTTTGGGTATGGAAATATGAGTTTCAAGGAGATCTCTGTAAATTGAGTCCCATCAGTTGGGTTTTATATTTACTTACATTAAATAGACAAAATACTTTTGAACTTGTTCATTAACACCTGCTTTTTTTCTCAGAATCATACCTAGAAATGAGTTTGTGCACTGCCAATGAAATCAAGTTTGTCAGAGAAAAATAAACAGGCCCCAGATCTCATAACAGATACTTCCTTAAACCAAGAGAAGCACAACCTGATTTATTAGGGTCTCTCTCAGACTAAATTCCAGTTGCCTAAAGGTCCTTGTCTTCCTTCATCTTTATCTCATTAGGAAAATTGTTCTTTCCTCCCAGACAGGAGCCTAGCCAAAATTAATTTATCACCTTCAGGCTGTATTACTATGATTTCTTCTGTAGTTGAACGTGAAGATGATGCCCAGACTCTGCCTGATACAGACCGTTTGCTTTGCTGCCTCCTCATGCTGGTTCAAAGCTAAATTCCTATTGGGGGAGAAGCAGTTAGTGGTTCAAGACTTTATTATGTTGAAAACTGAATTTTAGCTGATGAATCACCACTGAAGTTGTAATGATCTTAGAAGATGTAGTTAAGAGCCAAGAACAACGCTGCTTCACAAAGATTGCAGTTAGGGAATTGAATTCTGGGTCAGAAAAAAAAAAAAATGAATAAAAGGTAAAAAAGATACCTACAGAAGGAAAAAAAAAATCCTTCCTTTCAAACAGAAACCCAGCTTTTCATAGGAAAATAGAATAGTGTTAGTATAAACATTCTCTACCACTCCCTATTGAAGACAAATAATGTCAATTAAAGGAGGAATTAAGTTAATAGACTTTTAAAAAGTGAAAACCTAAATCCATATTCTAAGGTAGTGAAAGGAGAAATAATGCTGTGTTAAGTTTCATTGGGGTTTGCTTTCTTTGTGTGTTTTAATGCA
>NW_008608878.1:33548-33794 GCF_000691845.1 Merops nubicus | reverse complement strand
GGCGGGAGGGGACGGCGAGGGCTGAGCCCACTGGGTGCCTCTGAGGGCAGCGCTCCCTCCGACCAGCGCTCCCCGTCCGGAGCGCCCGTGCCGACCCGCCGCAAACTCACTGCGCGGTTTTTCTTTCAGGTTAAACGATGGGCGTGCGTCTCCGCCTGGCTGGTAGCCGTAGTCTGTGCTGGTCCCCTCTCCTCGGGCTGTACACTGGCGGCTGGGGGGGGGGCACGGGCGGGGGGGGGCCCCCCC
>NW_008608878.1:0-33535 GCF_000691845.1 Merops nubicus | reverse complement strand
CTCCCCGCACCGCTGGCACTTACCGAGCGGAAGCCTGCCAGGTGCGGTGGCGTTCCGGCAGACATCCAACACAGAATCCTGCCCGTGTCAGTAAATTTCTGACAAACATCAAACGCAGGAAACTGTCTGTGTCCGTAGGCTCAGGTTCTGTGTCTCTCGCAATAGTCAACGGTGTTAATTTCTCCTTTCGTGTGTGAGTAAAGCTCCAACGCAGTATGTCAAAACCTTTCATTGCCTAGCAAAACACTTTTCACTTCACTTTTTTAGGGAAAAAGTCCCCGATATTCTACTTTGTTGCTCAAATTCTGCCATGATTACCTAAGGCAGACTAATTAGTAATGATGTTTCTTTGAAAATACTACAGTTCTTTCACCCATTCTGAGTAAAGTGTCTGGAAACAGCATAAGTACCTTACCAAACATGTTTTCTTTCCGGGCACTATAACTTGCAATCCTGTTTAGTCAATTAACAAAGATCTAATTGTTTTCATTTGCAGTGGAATTAAAATGCCTCTTAGTTCTTATGTAGAACAGAGGTACCAGATCTATTGGCCAAGGGCATGTTTTCTGCAGAGCTGCTTCAGGCTCTGCCTAGGTCTGATCCATACTCCAGGGCAAGATGTGGGTGATGGATCAATTCGAGAGCTGTGTCTCTCTTTTACCCGGTTTGCTGTTCTTTATTCCACTCTTCTCTTCATCTGCTGGTACCTCCTGTCCACTACCCTTGCTGCTCCTAAGAGCTGGACATCATTGTGCCCCCCTGGGTGGCCATTACAAAGTGCAGGCCGTGCACCAGGAACTCCTCCCCGCTCCCAACGCACACACACTGAGACTTTTTCTGAGCCTCCACCCTGGCTGTGTTGATCTTGTCACCCTGTTTGGTGTTTTTATCTGCAAAGGAAGGGAAAAGGAGGTGTATCGACAAGTGAGACCCCAGATGTGGCCCAGTAAAGTCTTCCAACACTTTTTAGCCACCTCAGTAGAATCCTAGAGTATTTCACAGTTGTGCAGACTCATGTCCCCCAGTTCATGAGCAGCTTTTCTGCTTAAGGTAGATCATGAAGCTCTGAGATACCTGTTTTCTACAGCATTGTCATCACTAGATCCTTGTTTGTGCTTAGGTCTTAAAGACAGAATTTGAGATGGTAAGGAAGTATTTTCTACACAAACTTTGACATTTAAGCAAGGTTTGAACACAATGTATTGATTCAGTGGTGCTCTAAACATTCAGTGGGTCTGAAATGTGGGCTGAGATTAAATCTGCAACAGACAACTGAGATAAGTTTAGGATTCAAATGTCATCATTTCTCTTCTTGTATGAAGACGCTGATATTTTTGAAAGAGAAAGTCTTCAGAACATTTTCTACATGATGGAGGAAATACATCTTAAAAGCAAATTTATGTAAACTAATCAAATAGTAGTGGTTAGTGTTAATTGACATAAAATGATTGAGGAAGAAATAATTGCATCTTCACTGGACTGTACATTGCAAAGAAATAGATATCATGTTTTAAAATTGTGCTACAGTTTTGTAGGAAATAAACTGATATTTGACCAGCAAGCAATATTTTTTGCTGTGTGCCTAAATTAAAAAATGTTCCAATATGGAAAAAGTTTCAGTGTATGTCTCTTAGTAACTCAGTAAGTAGTTTATTCCTAAAGACAAGAAAGAAAATCCTTAATCTGTGCCCTCTGGTGTTTATACAGAAGATTTTGGTCCTCACAGCCCTTCAGAAAGCCCAGATTTCCCTGCCCTGAGGAAGCTGAACTTTCTGGCACCTGCTAGGGAGTATTATGATCTGCATTCTTGGCCACTGGCACGCTCTAATCACATCTGAAAACTCAGCAGAAGTACCATCTTCCCATGTCAATGGCTTTTCAGCTTGCTTGATGTATTTCTCTGGATTTTCCCACTGCTCATTTAAATGCTTTAGAAGAATAATAAAAATTATCAATATGTTTCCACAGGGAATAAGATATTCTTCATTCTTACTTCCTACTTTTTTTCCTCTCAGAAAAAAACAAACAAACAAACAAACAAACCAACCTGCTTTATCTTTCTCTTAGTTTCATTTTGTTGAACAGTACCTGGAGCTGATACTCTCTTGATGCACACGTACCTTCCTCCTGAGGGAGCCCTGTCTTTTGATACCAGCCATGTACTTCTTAAATGTCCTGAAATTAAACACTGATCTAAAAATGTTCTCTAAAATTTCACACTAACAAGGAAAACCTAGGTCAAGTTCATCAGTTGTGACTGGATACTGCTGCTGGGTGGTGTGGATTATTTTTATGATGGCATCGTGTCAGCATGTGTTCAGAACAGGGTACAGGAGGGTTTCCACGTGAGGAAGACTACCTGGTGGCAAGTTAGCTGTACCACCTTTGGCATACAATTGCAGCACTGTATCAGCTCACAGGTTGAAGTGCTGTATATTCTGTATTTGCCTCAGTCATTACTCTTTGTAGTTTTTTGGTATATGCTGCTGGCAAGGGAGGAGAGGTAAATTCAGTGACTAGCAGGCTTGAGAAGATCTTTTCTTCATCTCCTTTCTCACTTTGCTTATTATCTATGACTAGATGCAAGTGTTCATATTTCCCAAGTTTATTTTTTTCAAATGTTAGAATACACATGCAAATACTTCTGAATTAATCTTTTCTCCTTCATGCAATATATTTTTCCTAATTATATGAAAATTATATTGCTGTCACAAATAGATCTCAATACCTGGCTCTGGAAGGGAAATATGCAGTGTTCTAGCTCAGCTGTGAGCATCCCCAAGGCTGGCAAGAATGGGATGCAGGCTGAATTGCTGTGTTTGATCGGGAATCAAAATGCTGGAGGGACAAAGTGTCACAGTGAGACTTCTCTTTCTCTGCCAGCCTTTAGAAGCACTCAGGTTCTCTGTTGCACAAGGCAGCTGGGAAGGGAAGATGGGCACCTGAATATACAAAAGAGAGTTCACTGAGTGTGTTAGGAAAACAAGTCCTTTGTCAAGTGCTGTCTTTGATTTGGTTAATAGGATCCCAGCTCTGGAGTCAGTGGGGGCGTTACTTTGATAATTGGGCCAAATTTATACTGGGCTGTTCTGATCCTGATTGCCTCTCTAATTAGTTGCAATTCAGCCCTCATCTCCAAAGGGAGACAGGCCCATGTCAGCAGTGCAGAGCAAAGCTTTTCCTGCTGGGCCAAGAGAGCTGGCATAGATTAGCAGCCTTGTCCTAATGTTTGTGGATCCCAGTCTGTAGAGTTTGCTGTCTTGTGGCCCGTGGAGGCTTGCTCTGATGGCCAGGAAAGTTAAATGTGCTTGTGAGTTTCCTGCATGGTACAACGGGAAGGAGATGAACCTCCTCAGGTGGTCTTAGAAAATGCCTGTGAGCATTGAACTGTCAACACTTGATGTAGAGTCTTTTTCTAACAAATCTACAGGGTAGTTACACATTTAAGCAAAACTCTGTAGTTCAAACTATTTTGCTGACTAAATAATATCACTAAAAAGATCAAAGGAGGCAGGTACACGCTATTTTTTCTTCATTGCTGTGCATTTCATCTATCTCTGTCTCTCAGGATTTTATGTTGCTAGCAATCCCTTCTGTGATTCCTAGAGCTGATTTATCATAACGTGTGTTTGAAACAAAATCCTTTGCTATTAAGTGCAACTAGTATGGGATGTCCGGTCATCTGTTTTACTGTCACATTCTCACCCTACCACCTAACAAAGTAATACTAGAAGGCTCACTATGCTGGCATGGATTAGAGCAGCCAGGGAGGAAGGTGGAACACAAAAAGGCTTTTTTTTTCTTAACTGTTTACAGCCCCAGTCTCTCGTGCGTGCACTGAAAAATTTCCATTTTGCCACACTTAGAATATTTGTGGTTCTGTTTTCACTGTTTGTCTTTTTTTTAACTTAGCACTTTTGTGACAGGGTACAAGTCTCAGAGGGTTACAGATTTTCCATTGGCCTGGTTCGATAAAGGCTTTTTAACTAAGACTTCATGCTGCATTTTTCCACAGATCATTTTGGAGGAAGCTGCAAGAAAAAGTAAGCTCTCTCTTTTTTTATTTTTTCTTTTTTTAAATCTGTGAAATCACAGAGCCTTTCAAAAGAAGTGAAACCAAAGCATGTGCAATAAGCTTTCTCTGAACAAATCACTGTTGCTTTCACTGCTATTTGTACCACTTAACAGAAGATGCACACCAGGAATTTTATTAATATACAAATATACAGGCCTGAGGAGACAACAATTATAGTGAATACCATTCCCACACTCAACAGCTGGGAAGAAATACAAATTGTATGAGGTAATGCTAACTGTATTATGGTAGGTAAGCAAAAATTCACTAGTTAAGTGGTGTGTATTCTTTGTTATTAGATTGTCCTTTTAAGACGACCCTCTCTTAGGAAGGAACAGCACGGATGAATAAGCTGATTAAACACCCTTAAGAGTTTGCTACACAAAATGGAATTCTGTGGCCTGAATTGCCTAATCTTTTTTTCCTTGTGGAAAGGAAGATTATTTATTTCTTTTGTCCCTGTGTCCTGTTCAAGGCCAGGAGAACAAATCCACAGAGATGGGGTTTATGGATCTGCCTTTGGAGATTTTACTCATTTGAATATATTGTGAACAGTTTGTTCCAGCTCCTGATGGTCCTCATCACAGTGACTTCCTCCCTAGTGAGATTATTTGTAGAGTAACATATCAGCCATTATAAATGTAAGTATCAACATCTTCTGTGTTTTAGCAGAAGAAAGCAAACCATCATTCTCTCTGTTTAAAAGGGGAGTAATTCTCTCTTCTGTTTGTAGACCAAAAGCAATCAAAAAAAGAAAAAAAAAAGCACAAAACAAAACCCACAACAAACCAGAGATTCGATTGAGAGCCTCAAGTTATTTTCCAAACCTGCACACAACATGCCAGCTCTACATACAGAGATACTGAGGAATTTTAGGCAGCTTCTACAACACAGGTCTTCACTGCAGAGCTCACAGTCTGACTTTGTGAAAACTCAGAAATGTTGGGGTTTTTTTTCTATATTGCAACATTTTGCCTATTTTATCCCAATACATGGATGATAACATGCAGGAGAAGCGAAGATTGCTATGTCCTACCATTCTCACACTCCCTAATTCTTTCCTGTCAGTGAGTTGGAGAAGGGAGGAGCTCTATATAATTAATTGTACTGTAAGTGCTTGGAGAAGAACATGGTTGGCACCATGGAAGCTGTATGTGGAACCATGAGCAGGGTGGCAGAATGTTGCACTTGCGTAAGGGTAGTATCAACAGCTCTGTTATGGCAATTTCTTGGAACCTCCATACAGTTTATAGCAAAAAATATACGCTACATGGTAATTATATTGAAAAAAAAAAAAAGAATGGCAGGGTGGTTTGGTTTGGTTTGGGTTTTGGTGTTTTGTTTTGTTTTGTTCCCAAGGATATTATTAATTCCATTTAAACATAGGCAATAAGTACCAGAAGTTCTATGAAAATTTTGCTTCTACCTGTTTTATACTGTTTTACTTAAGGTTTATGTTACTGGGGTTTTTGTTGTGATAAATAGAAGTAACTATAATGAAGAGATTTGGCTAACACTACAAAGTTATTACTTTTGTATTTATTAGGCAAAGTTGTTACTTTGAACATGTTTTTTCTTTAAAAACTAAGAGAAGGTTTTCAAAACTGTCAGTCTCTGAAGTGAGACAGACATAACAGAAAGTTGTTTAAGTGTTCTCTTGACATAACAGAAAGTTGTTTCAATATTCATCTACAACAGCTTCTTGAATTTTTCCATACCAGTCATTTACCATACTTGGTTTGTAAATACCATTATAAATAGGTCTGTAACTTATATAAAAGAACAAATCCCTTCCAAAAGAACTCCTGACAGTTTAAAATTATGGAAATTGTCATCAAGTTCACATAGACATATGTTGTGGGTTCATGTTGTATGATCACAGATGGTGAAACACTAAGTTAGACACAAAATGCTCTGTCTGTGAAGTGTTACAAGGGTTTTTTCCTGTGATGGTAAATGGTCAGGACTTCTGCATCTCACACTGAAGCAGAACATAACCAGTGATACAAGGCCTGTGTCACCAGGGAGGGATTTTGATCCAGCAGTTATTCCCCGAGCAAGGGTCCCGTTACAAGTGCTTGATGGAGCTTGTTCAGCAGCCACACTGTCTGTAGCATAACAGTTGTATTCCACTGTGTCCTTTGAGATCCAGTCTCCTTACATTAGACACTATTGGACAAGCTGTTTATCAGTGAAAGTTACAGGTGTGTTTCTTTATAATGGAAAGTCAAACTGAAATAACTTTTGTCAGGTGCTAGGTATGAAGCTGGTAGGCAAATGCTGTGAATTCTGAAAGCACACATGGCTGCTAACAGGAGTCTTCTAAGGTAGGAATGTCTGGCTGCCTTCCAGTTCACAAGTGACTACACAATGTGTCAGGGTTTGGGAACTGACATATTTTCCTTCATCTCATCATCTCCTATTTCTGCTCTATGTTGTCTATACTTATTGAAGGCTTAATAATTTGGTTTTGTTGTACTGGTCCAGCAATCACAAAAAAAACACCGAGTTCTTCGTGGTCTTTGATAATTTTAATGAATTCATGTTTGATGCTTAGAATGCATGAAAAGCTTTTGGTATACAGATTGTGGGACTGGTATTTTGTTTTGATAGCAATGTTTTGGAGTGAGGGGACTTCATTCTCCAGTACCTTGTATGCCATGCAGTGATTTACAGTTGTGCAACATGAGGACTATGCTGCCAGGGTCACGTCTCTGCTGACCATGGCTAGCTAGAGTTACTGGCTAGCCTAGCTAAGTATCCCAACACAGGTGCATCAGACTCAGAAGAAAGATTTTCCTTACACAGCCTTTTCCACAGTGGGAAATTTTTCCTCTACAGCTCTGCTCTCAAGTCTGCTTGAGGAGGTTAGGATAAATTTTCAAAAACATAACAGTGTCCAAGCTAGAATCATTAGCTGGAGTCCTTCAGAAAGTGCAGCAAGTCACTTCCCTGTGCAGCACACCTACCCCAGTACAAGACTGTAGGGTAGGTAAATGTTAAAGCAAAACTTTCCACTTGCTGTAATCATAATGCTGTACATCCACTTTTATTAGATGTATAGAAAACATGTAGTGGAGAACATTAGAGAAACAGACCCTTTGGAGTTTCAAGCACTCCATTAACATCAACTGTTTGAGCAGTATTATTCCATGGGCTCAGCTGTGGTTTATGGACACAGCTGGAATGTGTAAAGTGATTGCTCTGCCTTGTGACAGCTCCAGAAGAATTCAGAAATCTTAGTGTGTCAGCAGCCCTTGAAAATGCATAATCAAGTCTCTTAAAGGAACTGGCTCACTGATATGTAATTCTTAATAAGTACTGGAATTTAAGAGAAATTAGAGGAAACTAGAAATCAGCTGATAATTTACTTCCACTTAGAAGGCACCACTGTAATGACCTGCATATTTATAAGATGCTCAGGATGGTGTTAATGAGTAGAAAGATGAAAAAAGAAAAAAAGCATCACACAAAAATAGGTCTTGTCCAGTGAGTCTTGTTCCATGTGTTGATGGAGTTCTAATTTATTGATCCTTGAAGTCAGAAGAGAAAGACCTAGTGGCAGTATGGGTGAGATGCTAATAAAAATGCAATTTAAATGAAAAATGATGTGTGCATTTTTAAAAGTGAGCCTGATCAGCTAGAACCACCAGTGAAGGGAAATGACAGCTTCACCACCCACTTGAGAGAAGACACCTGGGCTACTTTTACTGCCCAGAGTAATTAATGGGTATCACCTGCATTGCTTTTAATTCATCTTAAAGTTCCTCATGTTGCACAGTCATTTTTCATTTGTGTTAACCACGATTTACTTCTGGAATTAGTGGTGTTCACCTGTGAAATTAGAGACCAATCAGGCCAAAAGTGTAAAATTAAACCCCACTGCAGCCAGATTACTGTATTCCTACAGGATACATTTAATTTTGTCATAGCTATATCTGAATGTCTTTATTAGTCATGTTGTGTGGTCTCGATGTAGTCTTCATCTGAAACACACTTAAGGAATAAGGTGCCTGTTGCCTGGAGCAGCAGACTTTGCTGTCTCTCTGTCCTGGTTGCAGTGTTATTAATACAAGTATGTATTTTGAAATCATAGCTGACCTACTCTGATCTCTGGATCTGGAAAAGCAAACAAATACTCTGACTGTCCTGTCATCATATATGCCATTCCAGAAGGAGATCAATGCAGAAATACTGGCTCATCATCCTCACTGGCTTGTTTTGTCTGTCCCCCATCTTCCTGCCTTCAAAGCATTCCCAGTATGAGTGAATTGCCCCACAAATGTGAGTGACAGGACTGTGCTACTGATAGAAACATCTATCCTTGTTTGCTGTTTTCCTTGCGTTTACACTTGGTGACATCCTTTGGTGTACTCAGGTTTGACAACACACCTAAACACATTCTCTGACACCCTTCCTATGGCTGGCAGTGTTGGCTGGCAGTGTTGGCAGAGTGCTGTGGGCGTTGTGAGGTTGTGAGGCTCCAAACTGAGCTGCCATGACTGCAGTGGTCGGAGGACCAGTGCCACGCCACATCTCTGTTGAGCATCTGAGGTCTGTAGTATGTTATTTCTTCCTTCTTTGGCATTTCTTGGAGGGGTTCAGTGATGGAGAGGCTGGAACACTTTTTAAGCCCCATGGAGTGCAATCCCATAGTGTAGGACAGTCAGTTCAGTCTTGCAGACAAGGTTGCACTCACTGAACAGAACATCAACCACTGCAGTAAATGAGCTTCAGCAGGGACAACTGCTCTTATTTAGAGAATGTATAATGCTACTACAATCACTCAAAACTCTTTTGAAAGGAGCTCCTCAATGAATTACTCCAAGAAAATGTCTTTACAAAAAAAAATATTGGCTCATTGGTGAATTGATTTGTTATTTATATAATGATTTGTCTTTATCCTTTGGCCTAGATTTTTAGATCTAATGCCATCTACCATGTCTAAATACTTGAAATAAATGTAAGTGGTTATTATAAAAATCACAGAACTGAAAAACATGCACAAACCTGTGGCTTTGCTAATGCATTTACTTGTGTGGGTGGTTTTGTGAGGATTTTGAAAACCAATTGATAGCTACTATTCAATTTCCTCATAAAGTGGCAATATACCATTGTTTTGTTATGATCCTTTGATAAAGGGACTTTGATAAAGGCATCTTGCAAGGATCTGGAAACCTCCAGTAGTATAAGCAAGCAATGATTTTTTTGGTTCAAAGCTCTTTTACAGAAGGCATAATCTAATCTTACGTAAAAATCATATGCCAAAACGTTTAGTGTTATCCACCTAACTGACTGTGTAATGGAAAATCATCTTTGGTCTTTTCAGTTTAGTTTAAAGTGATAGGCGTACACAAAGAGATCTAAATTGATCTGAAAGCTTACTAATGGCAAATTAAACCCATTCGAAGCACTCTGACTCCCTGAAGAGCAAAGGCTCTTTTTCTTTGAATAGTTGAACAACCTGGATTCATTGTGTAGCATTTTAAGTTTCTACATGGTTGTGCATTTAACTTTGCGTTGGATTATCTTTTATTGTCATCTGCATCTGTACATATCTTCTGCAGATTATACCTATTATAGACGAGTCATTTCATTTGGTGATTTCTCTACATGTCCTGAAAACTGTGCTTTGCATGCAAATACTATAAAGAATCTGCTTCTGGTTTTACTGTCACAGTAGAAATAAGGTGCAATTCCATCAAGGGCTGTAGAATTATAATGGTAAGTGTCTGGTACTAGGAAGTTTAGGAGCCAGCTGTGGCTGCTTCTCTGGGAAGTCAGGATATACTCCCAGTTACACTGAAGAAATTCAGAGATTTTGGAATACTCTAAGCATTTTTTCATCAGTAAACAGCATGCCCTGGACTCAGACATGTGTCTACTGAATGTGTAAGCTCAATCTTTGCTTCAGCAGTTGAGACTGCTGAGCAAATGTGTCTCATAGGCCTTCTAGTTAATTTGCAATTTTCATATGCAAGCCTTAAGAATGTGGTAGCATGAGTCACTCACCATCCTTGTACAGCACTAAAACACAGTGCCTCCAATTTAAGACTATTTCTATTGTGTACTGTGTTTACATCTTTCCTTGGGATGCTGAACACTGAGCAGTTACTGCTCTTATACTGCTTAGCAGACACGTACCAGTAACTTGTGCCACCTGTTTTGAAGAGAATCCCTTGGGATGGAAGGTACTACTGTTGAACAGGGAACAAGAAAGTTTGCTCTCTTATAGACTGTTCCAAATGTATTTTGAAATATATGTCACTTATTGGCTGGTAATTATGCTTAAAAGCTTAAGGAATCTGCCATATAACTTTCTTGGAGAATTCAGATGATCCAGTGCCAAACTGATAGACCTCACTGAGAACTTTGGATATTGTTTGTTGTTAGTTCTGCACTAGTGTTTATTCTTGTGTCTCTGGTGATACAATCATATTGATTACAATAATAGTAAAGGTAGCACAGTCACATGTTTTCTGGTTTATGTGACACCTTTGTTTTCCAAATTTCTGATGCAGTAGCACTTGAATTCTAACTGTTAGATCGAGGGCAGAAAGAGTCTTCTTTAAATATGCCAAAGAATTGTTTAATGCTTGCAACTCTGTCAGTAATTGTCTAGTCCATAGCGAACAGCAAGTGTTTGCAGCATCTTTCCTCATTCCTAAAAGAGGCACCTGGAGAGTCTGGATGAGTTTTTCCAAACTATATGTGAAGATTTTTTGTGTAGTCGAAGGGAAGAGACAAGTACCATGACCAGTGTAAGACATGGAGGCAGTTCACAGGTGTCACATACCTCAGGTTTGGATGATAAAGGTAGAACAAATAGATCCCAACTAGTGGGGAAAAAAGGTGTTTTTCATTTCTGTGAAATATTTTACCCGAACAGATTGCTACAGGAACATTCAAATGTAATGACAAATTGACTTTATAATTTTAAATGTAATGGAGAACATTTTTTTTTTCCTCTGTCTTTTGTTTTGTTTTTTTGAAAACACCACTAGAAAAGTTATACAGTGCTGCTGGTGTATTATGACCAGCTGTAGGGGTGAATTAATTCTGTCTTCAAGATCTAACCAGGAATGTAACATACCATCCTAAAGGCATTAATCTGGTAAGAAAAAATACAGTTCTTCCTTCTTTTCTGAATTTTATGCAACTTAGAAAAATATCTTTGTAGCCAGTTTGTGACAGTTGTCCCTTTCTTATTCTCTGTAACAATAACATAGCACATGGTGATTGTGATAAACCTATATGCTTTACTTTTTTTAATCTGTATGCTATATGTTTTTTTTTCACTCCACTGAGATAAGGTATGTGTGGAGGAGTGTAGAAGAGCCCTTTGCAGAGTGACCCCAGCCAGGCTGGGCTAGCTCAGGTACCAAGTGCATGACAGCCGGAGCGGGAGCAGGGCACAGAAGAGTTTAGTGTTCTCACGTCACCCAGGATCTCAGAGGGTTTTTTTTGTTGTTGTTTGTTTGGTTTTCTTTTTTTTATTAAGTGTGAACAATAAATCTTGACTATCTCTTAATCCTTGATTAATCACTGAGTTTTCCCAAATTGTAAATGCTCCCAGATAGCAGTTCTACACTCCAGCTGTAGAGGTCACAGACTCAGAGAGGTTTGGATGCTACAAAGCAACACAGCCCTCCAAGGTGGGCTTGGAACTCCAATGCTGATCTGAAGACACAGGCATCCTGGTAGCAGCTACAGCCCAGGGCTTGCTGCAGGAATGGGGACATGCCCATGAGAGGGAAACCACTTCACAAAGCTTGGCTCAAGAAAACTCTGGAATTAAGAAACAACCAAGCTGCGGGTCCTTTGTAATTTCTGTGATTGTATTGGGTACCGGGAGCCAGGGCCAGGAGGTGAGTGCAACACAATGAGGAAAATAAGTTTGTCTTTTTGTTTTTCAGAGCTGTGTATGCCGAGGTAAAAGTCCCTGCTTTTGTGATGGCATGAAAGGCAGTAAGGTAAGAACAAAGACATTTTTCCTTTTTTTCAGATTAGCTTATACCTGAACATTGTTAATACATCAGCTGAGTTGATATAGTGAGTGAATTTATTGTGTGATGATATTCTGTCAGCAGAGCCTACAGAGGGTTGTAGAAGGAATACATTACCTTAAAAAATTCTGTTAAAATAACTCTGGGGACACTGTTTAACTAAGATGACTTTTACTTTTTGTTTTTTTTTAATGCCTCATTTTGTCTACAGCACTGCGTGATATTTGAGCACCAGCTGCAGAATAACTGGCCACAGCACCAGGTCCCTTTCACAGACTCCTAACAAATGCCCACAGATATTGTTACCCTGGCAGCAGCTCTCCTGTTACAAACTCCATAATGCCACCAAGAGTGTCGCGTTCAGTGCTTTTTTCTTTCCACCTCTGGACCTTGTCCTCCTCCTCCCCTTTTCCAGTTCCTGAAGGAAAGCTGCATGCACCAGGAGCAAACAGATAACTCTCCTGCAGACTGAGAGAGGGGATGAGTTTGTGGGTCCTGATCACAAATACCTTGCCAGCAGTGAAGGAACAGCATTGAATCCATCAAAGTAACCAAGCCACAGCTCTGCCTGTTGCCAACAGGCCCTTGGCAGAGCCTCGGAGCAGCTTTTAGACCAACCTGAATTTCCCAAATGCCAAAAATTCTTTCAAACTCCTGCTTGTAGTTGGAAAAACAACTGATTCAGAAATGAAAGGGGCATTATTAAAGAAGGCGTGGTTGTAATCCAGGCTAACTGTGGGCACACTGATTGACATACTAAACCTTATCAGGAGATTCCAGATGTCTCTATAGACTTAGGATTGTGATTAGTCCTACTGATCAACACATCTGTCTGGTAAAGAATTACAACTTTCTTGAAGTGCTTTTATTACAAAACAAAACAAAACCAAATCAAACAAAAAAAAACACCAAATCACATTGCAGGACAGTAAACACTGCTGGTCTTGCTTCTCAGAAGCTCCATATCAGTGTTGTAGAAGAGTCCTCTCAAATATCTTCATAAGTGGGCAAGGAGAATGCTCATGTCTAGTAAAAATCTGTGTCTGGAGGACAGCCCATGGCTTGCTCCAGTGGGGAGGAAGGTCGAGGACCGCTGTCGTTTTGCTGTGCGTGAGGACCACGCTCCCTCCTGTGGCACATCTTGGTGTTGCGCCAGCCTTTTGTGCATCTCCTGGGTCGCTGCTGCATGACACAAACGATTTGTTATTAAAAGCTATGCCCGTTTATGATACAGATATCACAGACGCTTCATACTGCGATTATTATTTTGATTCGTGTTAAAATGTTCGGGGATTATATTATGTCTTTTAAATTCTATTTATTTATTTATTTTGTAATTCAGAAGCTATTTAAAATCTGGTGAGTTTGTGGGATCTTGAGGGGTAAGAATTGGTGGAGGGTCAAGCTAAGGTACTTTGGCTTCTCCTAGACTTCTTTTGGATCCTGTCTCGTAAACCAAATAATGAGATACTGGAACTTCCACGCAGCAAAATTTCAAATGCTTTTTTGTATGTCTCCCCTGATAAAGCAATAGGAAAATTGACTCTGAGAGAATCAATAACCCCTTCTGCTCTCTCCCATGGCATGCTGTGATGTGAAAGGTGTTGAATACTCAGCTCTTCACTGATGTAAAACTGAGCATTCTAAATTGCTGCTATCTAAAGAGCTGAAACACCTTGCCTGTGTTTAATACGTCAGCTGAGTTGATATAGTGAGTGAATTTATTGTGTGATGATATTCTGTCAGCTGAGCCTACTGAAGCTCTTTAATTTAAACAAGACTTACATCTTTGTTATATTTAACTAAAAACTGTAAATGCCCCTTCCACTGTAACTTAGCCTCCCGTATTCTGTTTGTGTAGCTTTAATCTTCTGTATTTCCTTTACGTGGTTTGGTTATTTGAACTTGACCTTAAAAAAATGCATGAAAAAGTGATTTGGTGTCTTAATTTCTGAGGCTTAGAACAATTTCTAAAAGTTGTCACTTAAAGCAAAGTTCTGTTCTGTTCTGTTCTGTCTGAGTGATTCTGTTGCATTTGACTCACACGGTTTCTTTCCATGACTTGCATGAAGGATTTGGATTTTAGATCCTTGTATTGAGAATTTGGAACTGGCCCTGCTGTGCAGCAGCAGCTATTAAGTCTGCCAGCTACAAATAAGGGCTGCTCTGATGGATTTGTGTGGCTTGTAGGGACTAAACATGATATAGGAATACTACCAAGGGATGCCTTTTAGCTGCTTCTTAAACATTTCATGCTGGTGATTAACTTCTGTGCTTTGCAAAATCTATGTACTGTTGTCTCCTGATAACTTCAACCATTCCTATGGGCACGCTACTTCAGTGCTACCGTGTAGCCTAGACACCACATAGGTGGGGCCACAAAAACAGGTCAGTATGGAGTATGGACAAGGGTAATCTATATGACACAGTACCAGATGGATCTATAGAAGTGAGGAAGTACTGAGACTAATTAATGCCTTGGAAATAACTTAATCAAAAGGAGAACTCATGGATATTTTAAGAACTTCATTCTCTTAATGTTTACAGGGTGAAAAAGGCTTTCCTGGTGTTCCAGGTCCACCTGGTCATAGAGGCTTTTCTGGTCCAGAAGGACCTCCAGGGCCACAGGGACCAAAGGTAGGTGTGTATGGGAGACAGAGAAACTACTGTGCTTGACTGTGAAAGTGAGCTATGACTGGATAGAGAGTTCTATTTCAAAAACACAACCCAAACCATTTTCAGAGTCTCCTGTTTTATCATCACCAGCTGCAATGGTAATTTTTGACTGAGTTGAAGCAGCTGGTAGGAACATGCCCCTTCCAACCCAAACCACTCTGTGATATATCCCCTGTAAACACTGAAAGGGAGGGCAAGATGCCACCATTTATGCAAGTTGTATTAAATGCCTTTTTGCTTTCGTGTCTGTAATAGTCATTTGATTTATTTGTATAGCTTTGTGTGCATGTGCTGGTATTGGTATTAAAAAATATTGCATGTCCTGTTGACATATATGTGCTTTTTCTTAATTAGATTGAAATATGTTGTTTTCCACTTGTGATCTAGGGTTCTCCAGGGCTTACAGGCCTTCCTGGACCCAAAGGTGTACGAGTAAGTATTTATATTTTAAACAAAGTCGTAAGTATTACACATCACCCTAAATGCCAACTTGATTCAATAATTTGTGAAAAATAAAACTGAAACCTTATGTATGCTTTCAAATTATTTTAAAAATTTATGACACAGAGTATGCACACACATTACGTATTTTTTAGAACTTTTGCTTTTTTGCCACACCTTATGTGCAGGGTTATTGCTGTATATATTTAGTACTAGGGTGTGCTGCCAAAATGTCAGATTAGAATTCCTTGAAGGGTCCAGTTGAGTTTTTTTCCTGTGGGCAAACCCAGTCTCTGTTAGCAGTACGTAAGCTACCATCATACTTGCTTCACAGGCGGGAGGGTGAAGGAAATTATGATCTTTTGACAGAATTGTACATGCTTTCATTCTTCGTAGGAATCAGAAGAAAAACTGCATCATGAGCTTTTGCTTAATGGTTGTAATATTATTCCTCTGTTTTTCTGTCATTAGGGCGTCCCAGGAATACCTGGATTTTCAGGTCCCCCAGGCCTTCCAGTAAGTAAAACCAAAACTGATTTAACTATTTCTCTCGTGCCAGTCTTCAGTACACAATTATCCTCAGCCCGCTGTGCCCGCTCTAGTCTCCACATCAGCATTGTCTCTGCCGGTCAGCCTGCAGATAAAAATCTTGACATCAGCAATTCTTACTCGTTGTAATGATTTAAGAACACATTGTAATCTGTCAGGTCTTGTGAAACACTGCTCCAACATAAACTCTTTTGGTGTTGCTGTAGGGCAATATGAATGTGCAAAAACAAAGCTTGTGTCAATTTTGCACTTCTTTTTAGGGTGCGCCGGGAAGCGACGGCCCCCCTGGGCGCGCGGGTGTTCCGGGGTGCAATGGCACAAAGGTACAAACCAAGCCAAATGTTATGGACGTTGTGTTTGGCTATGCTTTGGAATGGCCAAAAAGCATTCTAAATTTTCCCCCCAATATACAACAGCTTTGTTTTGTTTTGGTTTGGGACTTCATCAACTAGGAAAAATTTGAATCGTGAAGCCAGAGGAAGGAAAATTGCTGCCTTTCTGTGTAAGAGAGATAATTAAATAATACACGTTAATGGCTTTTGCTAAAAAGTTAAGAATAATGTTTGATATTTTGATAGGTAAAACTTGTTCCATTAAACCCAGAAGACCTTATCAGTTTTGTCCAGCTTGTCCTTCAATTGAAGTAGGTTATAGAAGAGACAGTTAATTTTATTTCACCAGTATTTAGCTTGCAGTTGACAATTATAAGTCCTGAAAGCAACTGAAAGAAAAAGCTTGATGTCAAGTACAGATTTACTAGTTTTTCTTTGCTCTGTGAGCAACCACTTCCAGTGTTCTGAAGGAGGGAGTCAGAAGAACACCTAGTACAGAAAATCATACATTTCTAGTGAAACAGTGAACTGATGAGGCACAGCTAGTGAAGGCTGATGGCTGGGATAGCCATCAAGACCCACGCAGTGAGGCAGTGCCCCTTCCAGCAAGCACCGTGGTATTGCAGTTCACAGTTTCAGTGTGATAACATAAAACCCTTCTTTTGTCATCACAATCACTAAAATCAGACCAAATAATAAACAATAACATGCATTAACAGTCACTGTTACTACTTACAGGGTGATCGAGGTTTTCCAGGCCCTCCAGGCAGACGAGGAGCTCCAGGAGTTCCAGTAGGTGTCTGTGAAATTCATGACTGTGCAAGCTCCTGCTACATGCAGCCACACACTGAAGGAGTGTAGAGCCCCGTGTTAGCTGGCATTGACCACAGTATGCCTGTTTCTGTAGTGTGAGAGCTGTGTGCTAAAGAAACCAAAGTTAAAAGCAGTGCCTTACTTGCTGCCTCATCTTCTCAGTCGAGTGCATGCAAATTCATTGACTGGTCTTAACTCTTCAGTGCCTCTGGCGGTGCTCATGAAAATTTGCCAGTCCCACCGCCAAAGGTGTGCAATATGTATTTAGTAGGCTGCAGTTTCAGTTCATGCCTGAGTGTCTTTGAGGAGACAGCTTGATTAAGTCAATAAGAACCAGAAATTAAACTGAGAAGTTCTCATTCTGGGTGCATTGCTTAAGCCAAGGATTTCTTTTCTCTGTAGAAATGTATTTTTAAAAGAGACTTCTAAACAAATGGAAAATGAATGCTCTCTGTCAAGTTCCAGTGGCTTCAAATCTAGTAACTTCTAAACATGATCTTTACCAGCAATCCTAAGTTTATTTATGTCTTTATTAAGTTTCTTCAAAACTTTTCTCCTTTCACTTGTGGAGTTGTAACTGTGAGACTGGACAATTTTTTATCAATATGTCCTTTGTTCTAAAACTGAAATTTGGCACAGCAAACATATACCTGCCTAAACACAGTGTCCATGAAAATAAATCTTTTTAAGAGCACTGAGGTCAGAGAATATGTAGAATGTGTCTTTTCAACATTGTCTCTTTCAATCTGATGCTTTCTTAGTATGATTGTTTTTCTCCCTAGGGTGTTCCTGGCATCAAAGGAGAGAAGGTCAGTTATTTACACTATATTGCATGAAACGTTTATTAGTGAACAACAATTTGTGTGTATGTTCACTGATGGAAAAGAGTTCTTTATGTCCCCATTAATTTGAAACAAAGGTTTACCTTTCAGAATAAACAACCACAAACTTTGGTGCTTATTCTGTACTGGTTGCATTCACCCTACGTTACAAAAGAGTATTTGATTTTTTTTTTTCCTTTAGCTATTATTATTGCCTGTAACAAATTTTACCTTTTCAAGCACACAAAGAATTAAGCCCCTCCTTCAAGTAGTTTGTGAATTAATCTTGAAAACTGGAGATTGCACTAGAGAGTATTTTAAAGACATAAAAAGTACCAAAAGTACATGGAAGGTCAGGACTCTGAGTAATGAAGGAATTAAAACTCCTCTGAACAGAGAACTGGAATGACTAAAGAAGATACATTCTGTTTAATGAAGTCTTTTATAAAGGTAGAACTATCTGTGGTGTAGTTGCCTTCATTATGCAATTCTGAGGTAGCTTATTTCCCTGCAAACTGTGTTTGAAGATTTGTTCCACTATGGAGTTCTACAGCACAATTTTTTATCTTCCTTTTTGTCTAATTGTCCAGGGGTATCCTGCAGATGGATATAGCCAAGAATATGATGTAAAAGGTTGAATGCCTGGACTTCAGGTGATTCAGAATTCATTCATACTGTGAGATCTGTATAAACACATCTATATATGCACAAGTATTTAAAAATAAATATATTAAAATTTTACATATAATGTGTGTATATTAAAATAATGTTATAATTTTAATGTATTACATATTTTATATCAATATACAGTATTTTTTACCATTATCTCACTAATTTCTAAACCAGAAAATAATTCTATGTCTAAAAGTGCAAAAATTCTGCATGAAGTAAAATTGAACAGATTAGACCAGCTCAGCTTGTAGAGTGCTAAGAAGGGACAGTATGATGCATATTTTAAAAATGGAATTTAATAGGAGAAGGCAGAGCAGACTTTTTTTTTGACTGTTACAATAAATGGAGGACATTAAAAGGAAAATACTTTTTTTAAAAAAATTTCCCTTTCTTTGAAAATGCAGCTTTAAAGTATAGCATTCATAGCATAGAATATTGGAAAGATGAAAGGATGGCCAGCCAGCAGCAGGGCTAGATAGATTATGAGGATGTGCACTGTTAAACAGGACATACATCCTCAGCTAAGCAGTTCAGTTGTAGAACAGATATGTTTTCTCATGTTTCAAAACACTGGTGAAGCAGTGAAGAGGAATGATACTCATGTCTTATCCTGAGACATGAAAAGGAAATGCTCTTACTCAGTTCACTGTGCTTTGCTTATAAGGTTGGCAGAAGATTTATTCCTGTCTCCTTTTTGCTATGCAGGGTGCCCAGGGTGCTCAAGGATATCCTGGGGAACATGGACCACAGGGCCCTCCAGGAGCTTCCGTGAGTATAAACTGATGTCTGCCTTGTTACTTTAGCCTTTGATTTTCCCAGAAACCTGTGGAATTACACAAATATGAGTGCCAGACTCTCTCAGACTTGTCTAAGGTCTAGAGATGTGTGTATGTGAAAAACACATCCTTCTGTACACATCTGATTTTTTTTTTCTCAGTTTCTTTTGGTTATTTTAATGCATGATAATTCCCATGTTTTTAGAAGCATCCTTTTATGTAAGTGTAAAATTTAATTTTCAAATTACTCATAAATTCCCTTTAAATACTAATGTGGATAGCTGTAAGAGAGTTGTATATGTTTGCAACTAGACTGTTTAGGCATTCTGTCACTCACTCACAACAAATTGTGGTTGTAAAGGTGAAAGAAAGTATAAAAACAGTAACATAGTTCATGTGAAAATTTAGTACTTCAAAACAACTATAATGGTGCTGAAGATTATGATTTTTTAAAATAAGGAATTATTTTTTTTCCTATTTGTAGGGCATGCCAGGGAAAGCAGGACCTCCTGGACCTAAGGTAGTCTCAGTTTGGTAATAAACATATAAACTTCCTATTATGTGTAGCATTAATTAACTCATTTTATAGATGTTTTTAAAATAAAAAAAAATAACATCTGGGGATTTTTTTACAGGGTCTTATGGGACTGAAAGTAATAGGAACCAAAGGAAGAAAGGTAATAGTATAAAATGCTTAAAATATTTTTCAAGTTTTGTTTCTATTTTCTGCTTTTTCTGATATACTATGGTGAAATGTTTGGGGAAGTAAGTACTGTGAAATTAAAATTTTCAGTATAACCGAGTAAGCCTTATTGGAAAAAGGAGACATGGCAATTAATATGTAAGGACAAACTGGTTTCACATAAGAGCTAATGATATAAACTTCCTGATGGAAGGGTAGAAACCTAAGAGGAGGCAGTAGTTCTACTATTTACTAACACACAGCGTTATATTCATTTATATATAATTTGCTCAGTGTTCCTAAATGCTTACTGAAGCGTGCAAACACTGGGAAATACAGAGCATCTGTAGACTCACAGCTTCTTAGGGCCAAAGTCTTTTCTGTGTCAGCCTTTATGAAACTAGAAAACCTCCCATGTTTTGAATAAAAATGGGATGAGTTGTGCTTGCTTTGTACCCCATACAACTGACATGAAACTAGAACAGGCTATGAACACAACTGTGGTCTCTGAGGGCCTCAGCCTGCAGCCAGAGGAGCAGGGTGCTCAGTCTGAACGTCCTTACAGGATCCTTTCAGGAGCCTGGGGCATGTCACCCTTACACTAACTGGCCTGCACGGATTTGTCTCTCAGCTGGCACAGCACTGCCTGACAGTGGGATGGTCTTAAGTTTGTAGTTACTATGGGGAATGTGCCAATGTCTGTAAATAGAACTGGTTATTCATTAGCATTAACTCAGGTACCCATAGAGCACCTTGCTTCCTTAGGAAAGGAGATGCATTCTTTGCTGTCCCACTGTGAGCAAAGGCATTCCTCTGGCTTAAAATCAAGAGAAGTCATGGATGTTGTTTTGTTGAGCTCCACGGGAAAGATTACATATAGGACTTTCCCTGTTTTAAAAGATCCTTAGATGAAAAAATGTGCTGCACTATTAATGTTTTCATTTTTGGGCACACACAAGCTAATTTTATCTTTCAGCACTCTGTCACAGTCATCTCCCCATAACACACAAACCACACGTTTGAGGATGTCACCAAATACAGTTCATGTATTTCAGTGACTGAATAAAAGTGAGAGGAAAAATAGTGACCAAGGAGATATTTTTATTTGATTTAGAGTTAAAATGGTTGTGTAACTTTTAACAAATGGTATAAAAAATTTAAGCTAATCCTAGCTACTTCACCAGAAATCAGCATATGCATTTTTATATTTTTCAGCTAGGAGAAGGCTGTCAGAGTAGTCTTAAGGCTTCCAAATGCCCTTTTTATTGGAAGATAAATAGCAAGTGAAGAGAAATGTCAACTGTATTAACAGCTAAGTGTAATGACAGAAGAATTTTCAGATTGCCAAAAGTAGAGTGATAGTAATTTGAAACAATCAAAACACACCACTTGTGATTGCTCTGTATTTCTTTTTCCTCCCAAGGGTGACACTGGATTAACTGGACCCCCGGGGCCCCCGGGAACCGTTATTGTGACGTTAAGTGGCCCAGACAACATTACGGTACTGGAACTCTTAAACACCATATTCAGATAAGCTATCATACTAGATTTTACTTTGAGAGGATATTTTCATCTTCATTGTTCTTACACCATTTCCCTCTACCCATCCTAACTTTTTTCAGACTTGTTTAGCTAGATACTAAGCTCTTTGTAGAGTGTCTGTTCAGCAGCTCAGCCGAGGCCTGTGTGCTCACGTGCACATCTGCACAATGCTGGTGGAATGCTAAACACTTGTTAGTAACCCATCTCTGAGTACATGAAAAGCAAATCACTTCTAGCTTCACCAAATCAGCATGAGCTTTCTGAGTGGCTGTAAAAGCCACAGCTGGGCTCATCTCTGGACCTTCTCACTGGAAATACCAGGACTCTGAGCTATCAGAGTCTCAAAAAAGCTTACTTACAGCATATTCATGTGCATTTCATAGTTTATTTTCTCAGTGTTTTTCCTGGAACATGAATAATCATGGAAAGTGTTGGAAAAACAGTGAGTATTGAAGAAAGTAAATACTCTGGTTCAGCTTTCAGTTTCATTACTGCTTTGTGAATTAAAACTCTTGCATTTTGTCTTTACACAGAACTTAAACAGCAGTAGTTGATACACAGTTTTAGGTCTTCACATATTAACAGGACAAGTCTTCAACCTGGTTTTGAGTCTTGTTTTCCTTGTTTAACTTGGATCTAATCCATGGAATTATCAAACTACTCCTCCATTATGTGCTAAAATAAAACGTGCACTTTGCATCAAGACTGCATTGAGGAGGGAAGGGCAATATTGCAGAAGCTGCAGGCACAGCAGCTCTTCCCTGTGTAACTCAAATACAGACCACCTGGAGCTGTGGTGGTTTATCACAGGGGAATGGTAATTTTTCACAGACATGAGGCATTAAGGTTTAAAAAACCCTCAAAAATCCTTACATAAGTAGTTTGGAGCATGAGTCTAACCAGGTGATAATTAGGTAGTCCATAAACTTTGGCTTTACAGTGACCTCAGGCTGTGTTCCAGTACATAGTAGTACCACAAGTAAGGGCAAGTGAGTCTGGAGCCTGCAGACATAAGGACGGTGTGGGCAGCTGCTGCAGTTACATGTAGGTAACTAGCTCCAGTGAAGCAACTAAGTTTATTTGTTTGATTTCTTTTTTTTCTTGCAATTTATTGCCGTTTCTGGAGATATTTTTTGCAGTTCCCTTGCATGCAATTATAAGTAGGTTGTCTTGAACTTTCTGTGTACAGAAATAATATGTGCAGAGCCAGTTTCTTTTTCAAACATCATAGACTTAGGCAGGAGTGCTGATAGGAAGTTTCTAAGTTAGTTAAGTAGAACCACCTCTGTGAAGCTTCCCAGCAACTAAAGGATTTCCTGCTTGTAAAACTTTAGTGTTAGTGTAAGCACAGATGAATCCAAGAGACCTTATTAAATTTTTATTTTCTGGGTAACAGGACTTGAAAGGAGAGAAAGGAGAAAAAGGATCAAGAGGATTTCCAGGGCCAATGGGGTTTACAGTAAGTGACCAGAAATAAATCCTTTAAGTCCAAATGTCCAGGCAACATCACCTAGTAAATGCTATTCTTTAGAGCCCTGTATTTATGCTACTTATTCCAACATTTAATGAATACAATTTAATGAATAGAATACCTATTAACAGCATTCTAATGAACATAAAATTTTTATAAAACATGTGCTCAATTTAGAAAATATGTCTCAAAATATATGTATCTTGAGGGTGGTTTTGTTACAGGGACCAGTTGGTGATTCTCAAAGTGAAAAGGGTGACCGTGGAGAACCTGGACCACAGGTATGTGCAAACAGTTGAATACACACGTGTTAGTCTTTCCTGAAAAGCTGTTTTGCACCAGTGTTGCTCTGAAGTTTCAACACCACTCAGAGCAAGTTTTCATAGATTCAAAAACTCTTTCATCCAGTGAAGCAGACTAGAGAGCTGAAAGTCAAATGACTGTTCTTACAGGCTCACATACCATGAGTACATGATGTAAAGTTCAGCTGATGGTGGATGCCCTTCTATATGTTGTGCTGTAAAGGTTCTACTGTTGAAACTTAATAAAAAAAAAAAAAGTGCTCTTCTGAACACATACTGGCATTATAGTGACACTGTATATGTAGAAGAGAATTGAAAACATTTGGTTTACTTAAGGCAACAGATGTAAATTAGTATGTCCAGACAGCAGGTAGGTGGAGGTATGAAGAAAGTTGTCGTAAGAGTTGTTCTTTCAACAAGATCATCTGAGGAACAAATCATATGTTTATTTTACAAAGCATACGAATAAAAATATCATTTACTTGAGTATACCTACACTTTGAAGAAGGTTAAATAGAAAGTTACCAATCAAATACATTCAAATAGCTTTCAGACTTTCAGATAAAAATGAATCAATGAAAAATGCAGGTGCTTAGGAATGAAAACTGTATGAGTTTGTAACAGTTTGCTGGAATGTAATCTGGGGAGAACGCTGAATTGTTCAAATTAATCAAAAGGTTTCTGATGTTTTCTGAAGAAAGCATTTTGATTCCAAATACACTTGGAAAGCACTATTGAGAAAAAAAAATTTCAAATAAAATATTTCAGTCTAAACATAGATATTTTGAAACTTTTCCCATATTCTTGTGGTTGCACTACATACAGTTACATGCACAGGATTTAGTTGTTAGGTTCTTTGAATGCAATCACTCCTCTTTTGATCTCAGTTTTTTTTTGTTAACATTTTTCCTTTGTAGGGTAAACCTGGAAAAGAAGGTCCCCCAGGTCCACCTGGCTTACTGGTAAGGAAAGAAGCCATCTAAACGTTTTCTAAGCAATAGTTGTCTGTTCATTGCAGCCGTATCTTCCTGTCACAGCTTTATCCCACTGCAGAATGTATTTCAAAATGTTGATTTGCACATACTGTGTAACAGTGACTTTCACACAGCTGGCCTGGGGACATACCACGTCCTTATGGTTTTATATGGGAGAGAGACTGCATGAGAGAGCTGTGGTACTTCACACAGACATGGAACTGTCCCCAGACTGAGTATTTCCATGAGATTTCTTCCCCTGAACAAGTCACATTCACCTTGAAATTGCCATGAAAGATTAAAGCTTTCCTTTTTAGATCTTTCTGATAACAGTGCTAAAAGATTAATCCCCGTAAAACCGTGTACTGTCACTTGCAGGGACAGAAGGGTGAACAGGGCAAACCAGGACTGGCTGGCAGGCAAGGAGCTAAGGTATTGTCTGATGGGTTTGTTGTTGCTTTTGAGGATGAGAATAAGGTATGTTTTGGGTTATTGCATCATTTTATTTTTCACTCTGTATATAATCTGTTTTATGTTACCTAACAGAGAACAAGTCATGGCAAGTAATGAATAGGGAATGGATCAGCTGGAATGAATCATGTGTCAGGAGCACTGTCCATCTATGTCTACTGATGTATTCCTGTGGTTTTGGGTGTATGTGGCCGAGTTGTGTAATGAACAGGGACAGGGATGGTGAAAGACAGGTCAGGAGCAGAAGTTCTTTGATGTTATAGGCAATGTACTGAAGTAACAGTGGGTACCAAATGTCACGTCATGTGTTGTTTATATTAACCCCATCTCTGTCCTTTGATGAAGGGGATGAAAGGAAACACTGGTCCACCTGGAGCTTGTGGTCGAGTAAGTGTAGATTATCTTAATCCTATCATTTTACTAAGCCATTCGAATAAGAATAAGCCAAACTGATTGTATGAGACAGTAACAAATGTCCTGTCATGCTGTAACGGAGGCATGAGTTTGTCAGAGTACTGATGTTGCTGTGAGTCTCACAGAGATGGCACCTTCCTTCACGTGGAGGTGGATTCACAGACAGGGCCTGGTTAGACCTCAATCAGTTCCAGTGATTTTGGCAGGAGATTGGACTGTCACAGAACAGTTACAAGAATTCACAGGAGTTAATTTTTAAAGCAGTCTTTAATCAGTTCAGAACAAGTGATGCTAATTTTAAACTCATGAACTTTTTTTTTTTAAAAAAAGCAAGTAAGAGATGCTATGAGTTTATGAGTTGTGCTGTCTTGCTAGTGGCTTTCTTTAAGGCCCCACACACACCTCATAAAACCTGCTGGTAATTACTATGTGATAGAAAGGTCTCATGGTGCCACAGAATCAAAATTATGTCTGTCATAACACTATTCTAAAAAATATTCTGTATGAGGTACAGTGCTTCTCTCTTCATTCTTACTGTTTGTTCTTTTCTGACTATCTTTCTCCTAAGACGGAGTATTATGACAGTGTGGTGGGTGAAAAAGGAGATGAAGGACTGCCTGGACCTCCAGGACCGAAAGGTCAACGTGGCATGCCTGGTGAGTGAGACATCAAAACCTGCAAGAGCTGTCCACTCGAAGGGCTCGTTGCAGGGTAGGCTTTTGGACACCCAGCAACCTGCTTCTGCCATGACAAGAATGTTTCCCGATTACTCCCATCAAATTGCAGAACTGAAACATATCCTGAGACTTTGATTTATAGCTATATTTCCTCTTAGAAATAATGAAGCTGGCACAATATTTAGGACAGATATTTGAGTCAAACACCTAAATTCATGGACATCCTGTCTTATGACCTCAGTGCACTACTGCATCAGCACATTATTTGTATATGCCATAGACAGACCATCAGGGCTGAAAGCCTCCTGTTAAAGGTCATGCACTTCTTAATATTTTTTTTTGAGCTTTCATAGTTTCTCTTATAACATTTTTATTGTCTGTCACTCAAAAATAATAACAATATGCAAGTTTTAGTTTGCTTATTTTGGCCATGTTATAAAATTAAAATGTACTGATCTATTATTTGAGCTGTATCAAAGTCTAACAAGGACTTGGAGCCTGAACTCTAAGGCAGCAGCTTGTAGTTGCATAAGCAGTAGATGCCTACTCAGGCTAAACCAAATATTTAAAAGAGAATATAATCTTAAAATGCAGAAGCCCATAGCTGGCAGGCAGTATTAATGCATAGTGACTTTGCAGGGTATGCAGTGGTTTAAGTCAAGTGTTACGTGTGTTGTTTTTGCAGGGCCGCAGGGTCCTCCCGGAGCTGCTGGCAGACCAGGTATGTGTCATGATCCAGCACCAGGAGTAAAATAGATTGTTCTTCCTGTCCATTAGACTGAATTAGTTTTGAGTAACCTTAACTTCAGATGACTTTGAACATATCTCTAAGAGGTAAAAAACTGTCATCCAAAAGCTTTGATGGGCCAAGTATTTAGAGAGGTTAAACATAATGTCTTTACATTGTCATTGTGACTATTTAATATATTACATCAAAAACATTTGTGAGATGAACTCAGTGCATTTGTCCCTCAGTCATCCTCTGAATACTTACTTTGCTTTGAAATTCTATTTCTTTTGTAACTTTACTTTTGTATGTTTTCCTCTTTGGTTAGGTGTGTCAAGGCCTGGTCGGAGAGGTCCCCCAGGATATCCTGGGCCAAAAGGAACAAAAGGAGAGAAAGGACAAACTGGCTTGTGTATTGTGGGCCCCCCAGGACTGCCTGGTGTTACTGGCAGACCTGGTTCTGTTGGATTACCAGGTCCTCCAGGAGAACCAGGTGATATTTCAGTATTGTATATATCAAGAACAAATCCAGAGTCATCTCAATATCTGATGTATGAATTATGTAAAATAAATTTTCCTTCCATTCATGGTAAAAGAAAGAATTATGTTGCTGTTGATTCAAATAAAATGGAAATATTTTCCCCAGAAGAGACTATGTCTTTTAAGGCCAGACAGATAGATCCAGCAGTCTGCTGAGATTTGCTTTGGCAATACCGTATTTATCCTCAAGTACTTCCAGTTACAGGTGTTTTGGATTTTTCCAGGTAGTTCTCTATTTTAAATGAATCACAGAATCTCAAGTTGGAAGAGACCTGTAAGGGCCAGAATACTGTCTGCATCTCATCCCTGCAACTTCTTTCACTCCTATCAACTGAAGAATTGTCTGAATAATCTGTTGAGGTAATGGTGCAACGTTCTTGTCATTGACAGGTAGAGTGACATTTCGAACAGCCCCGCCAGGACCTCCTGGAGAGCCAGGGTGCATAGGACCTCCGGGACATCCAGGAGATGTTGGCATGAAAGGTGAGTTTCAGAAGTGTCACTCAGAAGCATATGGTTCAATCCAGTAATCTTCATGGATCCTCGTGAAATTTTTTATATAATTTACCTCTTAAGCCATTTGATGAGTTCAGAGATGTAAGAAAATTCACTGGGGATGCCAAGATCTCTTTCTCCCCTTACAGCAAAGAGCAGCTAAAAGAGCAAGGCAGGTGCCAGTGCTGCACACTGGTGGGACAGCACTACAGCAGGATTCAGGTCTTAACAGGAACAAATAATTATTAGATTGCTGGGGGCTTTGTTTTCTCCTATTACATTCAACGCTAACAGTCGTTCTCTAAGAGAAGGTTCCTTTTGCAGATTTCACCACAGGAGCTGCTGAATTTCTGCCACTTGCTAGTCATTGAAATTATCCAGAGCTCTTATGGAGCCATGTTAGTTTGAAGCCTATGTCCCTTTCTTCTTCTGAGAGATTTTCCTCCTCAGTGCAGTGACTGCATCCAGGTGGATGACTAAAACTGGTCTTGAAAAGAACCAAGAGATTTTAAACTCAATGTTCTTGCTTTTTCAATTAGATGTAATCAGTTCTGATTCACTGTCTGACTGCATGTAATTTTGTACTGTGCTAGAAGTGATCTTCCGACAAAATTAAGGCCCTGATTCTACTGCTCTCTGGCCAAAAATTTTTAGTCATCCTCTATAACAAATTCTGTGACACATTAATTAAGCTTGCGAATGACTTGCTAATTGATGATTTTAATTACAGGTGATGAAGCTTTCCTGTGTACTGATTGCAGCTATTTTCCAGGAATACCTGGTCTTCCTGGTTCTCCGGGGCCACATGGCCTGGATGGCACACCTGGTAAACAATCTTGTGGTTTCTAACAGGACAGTGGGAATTGCCAGTGATTTTGGTTTTAGCATGAGAATTGGGTATGGGCATGTCTGTAGCATGCAGTCCTTGAACTAGTCCCGAGGCTGGGCTGAGTGTGAGAGCCTGATGCAGCTCCAGCCACTGACAGGAAACAAGCCCTAAAAGCAGTCCAAGTGCTTGTAGGCTTAGGTGCAGCCTGAAGCCAGGACAGTCTTTGATGCAGTCAATGTAACAAGCAGGAACAGTCAATGCTGGCTGTGACTATTGGAGCTTGTCAAAATCCATGTCCTTGTTTTCATTTTTCTTAACAAACTGTGCTGTTTCTTTTGCAGGTAGAGAAGGAACAACAGGTCCAAAAGGTTCTCCAGGTTCTCCAGGAGCACCAGGGTTTCCAGGAGCTCAAGTAAGACTTTGGCTTGTCAGATTATTTTTCAGATCCCACAAGAAACCTCATGGCTGTTGTTGCACACAATGTCATACTGGGTGATCTGAACTGTTTTCTTACTGTAATGATGTGTGTGTCTGCATGGGAGGCTGAGGTAGAGAATGTGTGATGTATGGCTGACCTAGCTTTCCATGAGCATCTTCTGCTCAGTGCAGCAAGAAGTTCAGCCCAAGCAGTGAGGCAGGAAATTAGCTGTGTGATTATGAAATGCTGCAGCACAGGTTAATGTCTAGGCTGCTTCTTCTGCCTTGTATGGATAGTTTACTGTTAACTTCTGTTCATCTACCTAATTCTGTAAGCACGGCAGTGGCTGTAAAGCATATAGAGAGTTTTACGTGCTGCCATCTTCATCAGACTTCTTACTTTTGTTGTTTCCGGCATACATGGGACTTGTGAAAGCCCCAGCTGAGCAGAGAAACTTGTTTCTGCTATGAACCTCTTCAGGGGTGCAAAGGACATTACCTCATGGGAGGCATTATGAAGAGGGAAGGATGACACCTGCCACTGCCAACATACCACTTGGTTGTTCTAACTTGTGCCTGTAGTGGGAATTATTTATGAGAAGTTACAGTCAGCACTGTCCAATAAAAAATATCATGCACAAGTAGTCATTGTAGTGGTTGCTGTACAGATGCAGCATGAGTCTGTTAGCAGGCTTTTCCAGAAGGCTCCTGAGAGTTCGTGAGCCAAAGATCAATAGAGCTCAGTGTACTGGGCTTGTACTGGTGTTGGCTGGGATAGAGTACCCACTTCTTACCCTGAGGGGGAGAGAAGGGAGAGGAGAAGTTAACTTCAATCAGAGCAAAGTGTGGCACTTAGTGTCCCTGGGGAGATATTCCTGCAGGGAGGCGAAATCTCTAATTAGATTTTAAGGTACTTTCTTGTCCTCCTTTCTGTGCCAGGAGAACACAGCCAGGTAGCTAACAGTCTGATCCATTGAATGGTCCTGTATTATTCCTGCTTATATTAGCATTAATGAAATGATAATTGGGGCCAAAAGGAGTAAAGTCAGGAGGAAAAAAACAAAGCAAAACACAACAACGACAACAACAAAAACAAAGCAAACACCACCACCACAACAACACTCAAAAAAATCTTGTTCATTGAAGTGTGCCATTAAAATCAATAGAGATGAGAGTAGAGCGAGCCGCTCTCTGGTATTTCATTTAAGAAGAAAATGGTGGACATATGTCTAGCACTGAAATTCTTTCCATTTCTCTGTTCCAGGGACCTCCAGGTTTTAGAGGAGATCAAGGACGTAAAGGATCAAAAGGTGAGCCAGGATATGTGTATCCAGAAGGGCAAAAAGGTGAGCGAGGAGATCCAGGGGCCCGTGGAGACAGAGGAAGGAAAGGTTCAAGTGGATTTCTGGGAAGACCTGGCTCTAAAGGATCCAAGGGATCTAAAGGCAAAGAGGTGGGTATGTGCTGTAGGCAAGTCATACAGAATTCATGAAAACCTACGTCACTATTTCTGTCTCGTACAACAGTCTGTTTTATCTATTCAGATACTTCAACTGAATATCCTCTACCTGACTTAGAGGTACTGTGCTCCAATTATAGCAACCCGTATGCATAACCAATATGCATGGAAGAATTAGAGTAAAAATTCTTAAGTACTACCAGAGAGAGATGAGGTCAGTGTAGGTGCATGTTGCTGAAAAGCTTTGGCAGTCTATTGTGGTGTTAGTCTGAACATTTATATCTAGGATTCCTATGATGAGTAAGATAAGATTTTTTTTTTTTTTTAAAGACAGTTTACCTGACTACTTACAATGCTTAAAAGGAAATTTTAAGTTCAGTTAGTTCAGTTAGTTCCTGTTCAGTGTTTAGGAGTTACAGGGCTGAGAGAAACCACAAAAAAATGGGAGGACTGATTGTAAAACTAGCATTGTTAGGGCAGAGTTCTTCATTCAGCAGCAACCAAAAATAACAATTATTGTTGTTTTGTGTTGGCTGAGAAGCTGTTAAAGTTATTCAGATGTAACTGTCTCTAAAGCTGACTCCACAGTATTCAAGGAGAATCAGAGCTGAGGTGTTTTGTGTTTTGGGTTTTTTTTTTTACCAAATATGTTTTAAAAATAAAAGTTTACAGTGTAATGCACCACAATTGAAAAATCAAGCTATTGTATTTATTTCTACTATTTTACTCTTGATAGCCCTCTTTTTCTAACTATTGATGTCTATATTCTTTTAATCACAAATAAATTGGAGGAAAAATTCCTCCTAAATTAGCAGAGCTACTCAGTTACTAAAGTAATGCAAAATTACAATCAGGCAGAAGATGGGGCATTTTGTTGTGAAAGGTGGTGTGGGAAGCAAGTAATGCCTGCTATATACCTCTGTGTAACCATTAATAGGGACTGGCTGGTTCTAAAGGAGATAGAGGACTCCCTGGATTGCCTGGCAGTCTTGGTCTTCCTGGAGAGATGGGGCTTCCTGGACTGCCAGGGTATGGACCACAAGGAATAAGAGGTTTCAAAGGCTCCAAAGGAATACCTGGCCCACCTGGATTCCCTGGAGAAGCTGGTTTGTAGCTTCTTGTTTTACCTATGTTAAAGAGCACTTGATTGAAATTGCAAAGATAGGTTGATGTCAAAGATAATTTATGAAAATAACGTTTTTCTCACTCTGACATTTCTGTATCATTGTTCCAACTTTGGTTCCAGTGGAGATAATAGCAAAAGTCTTAGGGTCATAGGATTATTGAGGTTGGAAGGGACCTTATGAGGTCTTTAGCTCAAAATGCTTCTCAGAGCAGGGTCAGCTATGAGATCAGAACAAGTTATTCAAGGCATTATCCAGTTAGGCCTTGAAAACCTCCAAGGACAAAGATGGCACATAATCTCCAGGCAATCTGTTCCAGTGATCGTACCTGTCCTTATCATGGGAAAAAAAAGTCTTTAAATATGCATCCAGTCATCATCATCATTAGTGTGAGCTAAGTCATCAGGGGAACATATGAAGGGCTTAACTTTTGAGTGCTGAAAACATACCAGTGTATGTATTTATAGGTAAGCAAAATGCAGAAGAACTCCTAAGTTGGGCAGCAGATGAAGTCAAGGTATCTTAAAGAGAACACCCATTAAACCTCTATGAAATGGAGTTGCAGATGAAGTGTTTCTCAATTGCATCATTTCCTTGCTGTTTGTTTTTCCTTTTCTGGGTCTGAAGTAGGCTGTAGGAGGGCTGAGAGGGAGACTGCAGGTGGGCTTGGTGTCAATAAAATACTTTTGCTTTATGATGCCGAGATCTCAAGTCTTTCCAAAGTCTGTTGAGTTTCAGAAATAAGGGAACTATAGAAGACTGCATTTTTAACTGAGTGGATTGATCACTAATGTTTTTAAATGCTCAAGATGATGTATTGCCAAACTAAAAGCCTTTGTAATCTTTTTGTGTTTGCTGAAGGTCTGAAAGGAGAGACCACTAGGGTAACCCCATTACCTGCATTGCCAGGACCTCAAGGACCAGATGGTTTACCTGGACCCCCAGGGGTGCCTGGTGAGTACATTTGCACTAAATACAGTAAAAATCAGAAATACTCTGATTGGGATTTCTCTACTAGCTCTGGCCAGAAAAAAAAAAAAATGTTGGGTTACTTTGAAACAACTCTAAAAAGGATTTCTGTGATACAGAAACTATGGAATTATCTGGAATGTCCCCTTTCAAGAAAACTGAGGGAAGTAGATGTGGATGGGAAGGGCACATGGGGCCATGTCTGTGGTGTGCAGTATGGCAGAGAATCCAAGCAGATTCCTTGAAGAACCAGAGCCATCTGGTGCATAAGCTGCAGCTTGTAGATCCAGAAAGCCACCTCTGGCATACTTTGGACAAAAGCTTGTCTTGCTTTGATACGGTGAACATAATTAGCATTTTAAATGTGAAAACTTGCTGTGGAGGAGGAATAGTGTCTAAGTTGTCAAATAATCTCCAGTGGTTTCATAATGAATAATGATAAACTATAAAACACCTGATCTTACCTATGGTAAAAGACATCATAGTTCGGTTTTTTTTTCTTTGTACAGGTAGGGTTGGAGCAAGAGGTCAGCCAGGTGATTCAGGACATCCAGGGCCAACAGGTGACACAGGCTTTCCAGGGCTTGGGTTTCCTGGAAACCCAGGTCCAAAAGGTAAAATACTCTTTTGGATAATCATCTTCAAAAAAAATAACCCCCTAAAAAAAAAACCAACACTTTTTTTTTAGTCCCTACCAAAAACAATTAAGTCTAAAAAAAATCACTGACCATTAATCAGACAGGCAAGTGGGTTTAGTACGCTTGTAATTTACTGTCTTAAGCCTTATAAACTGCAAGTTTGAAATATTTTGAAGCACTTCAGAGCATCAAGGCTGAGAGCTGGCTGCTCAAAGCAGGTGCAGCCTGTCCGAGTGCTGCGCTTACTTCAGGTGGATTCTCTTTACCTGGGTGTGTTAGACGGAGCTGTCTAAGTGTCAGTGCTGCATTTTTAATCGGTCTTGGTTGTGCCCAGTGCAACCTCTGCTCCAATTTGTGGGTAATAGAAAGCATTTTGAATACTGTGCATTTGGCCATTCCTCATGCAAAGTTATTCCCCTTTATGGACACTAGAAATATTAAGAGTTTCTCATAATCCTGTCAGGATAGGGAGGAGCGGGAAAAAAACCCAAACAAAGCTCTGAGAGAATAGCAGGGAACTGACATCAGAATAGCTTCACTAAAAAAAAAAAAGACACATTAAGTAACTGATATGAAGCAAGCAGTGTTTACAGTCAATGTTTAGTGACTGTGTAAGGAACAGTAAGAGATCTGGTCAGGAAAG